>NW_024059488.1:0-35098 GCF_016432855.1 Salvelinus namaycush | reverse complement strand
TGATAGAGAGGAGAGAACACACATGATAGAGAGGAGAGAAACAACATGATAGAGAGGAGAGAAACAACATGATAGAGAGGAGAGAGAGAAACAACATGATAGAGAGAGAGAGAAACAACATGATAGAGAGGAGAGAGAGAAACAACATGATAGAGAGAAGAGAGAGAAACAACATGATAGAGAGAAGAGAGAGAAACAACATGATAGAGAGGAGAGAGAGAAACAACATGATAGAGAGGAGAGAGAGAAACAACATGATAGAGAGAGAGAGAAACAACATGATAGAGAGGAGAGAGAGAAACAACATGATAGAGAGGAGAGAGAGAACAACATGATAGAGAGGAGAGAGAGAAACAACATGATAGAGAGGAGAGAGAGAAACAACATGATAGAGAGGAGAGAGAGAAACAACATGATAGAGAGGAGAGAGAGAAACAACATGATAGAGAGGAGAGAGAGAAACAACATGATAGAGAGGAGAGAGGAAACAACATGATAGAGAGGAGAGAGAGAAACAACATGATAGAGAGGAGAGAGAGAAACAACATGATAGAGAGGAGAGAGAGAAACAACATGATAGAGAGGAGAGAGAGAAACAACATGATAGAGAGGAGAGAGAGAAACAACATGATAGAGAGGAGAGAGAGAAACAACATGATAGAGAGGAGAGAGAGAAACAACATGATAGAGAGGAGAGAGAGAAACAACATGATAGAGAGGAGAGAGAGAAACAACATGATAGAGAGGAGAGAGAGAAACAACATGATAGAGAGGAGAGAGAGAACAACATGATAGAGAGGAGAGAGAGAAACAACATGATAGAGAGGAGAGAGAGACAACATGATAGAGAGGAGAGAGAGAAACAACATGATAGAGAGGAGAGAGAGAAACAACATGATAGAGAGGAGAGAGAGAAACAACATGATAGAGAGGAGAGAGAGAAACAACATGATAGAGAGGAGAGAGAGAAACAACATGATAGAGAGGAGAGAGAGAAACAACATGATAGAGAGGAGAGAGAGAAACAACATGATAGAGAGGAGAGAGAGAAACAACATGATAGAGAGGAGAGAGAGAAACAACATGATAGAGAGGAGAGAAACACATGATAGAGAGAAACAACATGATAGAGAGGAGAGAGAGAAACAACATGATAGAGAGGAGAGAGAGAAACAACATGATAGAGAGGAGAGAAACAACATGATAGAGAGGAGAGAGAGAAACAACATGATAGAGAGGAGAGAGAGAAACAACATGATAGAGAGGAGAGAGAGAAACAACATGATAGAGAGGAGAGAGAGAAACAACATGATAGAGAGGAGAGAGAGAAACAACATGATAGAGAGGAGGAGAGAAACAACATGATAGAGAGGAAGAGAGAAACAACATGATAGAGAGAAGAGAGAAACAACATGATAGAGAGGAGAGAGAGAAACAACATGATAGAGAGGAGAGAGAGTAACAACATGATAGAGAGGAGAGAGAGAAACAACATGATAGAGAGGAGAGAAACAACATGATAGAGAGGAGAGAGAGAAACAACATGATAGAGAGGAGAGAGAGTAACAACATGATAGAGAGGAGAGAGAGTAACAACATGATAGAGAGGAGAGAGAGAAACAACATGATAGAGAGGAGAGAGAGAAACAACATGATAGAGAGGAGAGAGAGAAACAACATGATAGAGAGGAGAGAGAGAAACAACATGATAGAGAGGAGAGAGAGAAACAACATGATAGAGAGGAGAGAGAGAAACAACATGATAGAGAGGAGAGAGAGTAACAACATGATAGAGAGGAGAGAGAGAAACAACATGATAGAGAGGAGAGAAACAACATGATAGAGAGGAGAGAGAGAAACAACATGATAGAGAGGAGAGAGAGAAACAACATGATAGAGAGGAGAGAGAAACAACATGATAGAGAGGAGAGAGAGTAACAACATGATAGAGAGGAGAGAGAAACAACATGATAGAGAGGAGAGAGAGAAACAACATGATAGAGAGGAGAGAGAAACAACATGATAGAGAGGAGAGAGAAACAACATGATAGAGAGGAGAGAGAAACAACATGATAGAGAGGAGAGAGAAACAACATGATAGAGAGGAGAGAGAAACAACATGATAGAGAGGAGAGAGAAACAACATGATAGAGAGGAGAGAGAAACAACATGATAGAGAGGAGAGAGAGAAACAACATGATAGAGAGGAGAGAGAAATAACATGATAGAGAGGAGAGAGAAACAACATGATAGAGAGGAGAGAGAGAAACAACATGATAGAGAGGAGAGAGAAATAACATGATAGAGAGGAGAGAGAAACAACATGATAGAGAGGAGAGAGAAACAACATGATAGAGAGGAGAGAGAAACAACATGATAGAGGAGAGAGAGTAACAACATGATAGAGAGGAGAGAGAGAAACAACATGATAGAGAGAAACAACATGATAGAGAGGAGAGAGAAACAACATGATAGAGAGGAGAGAGAGAAACAACATGATAGAGAGGAGAGAGAGAAACAACATGATAGAGAGGAGAGAGAAACAACATGATAGAGAGGAGAGAGAGAAACAACATGATAGAGAGGAGAGAGAGAAACAACATGATAGAGAGGAGAGAGAGAAACAACATGATAGAGAGGAGAGAGAGAAACAACATGATAGAGAGGAGAGAGAGAAACAACATGATAGAGAGGAGAGAGAGAAACAACATGATAGAGAGGAGAGAGAGAAACAACATGATAGAGAGGAGAGAGAGAAACAACATGATAGAGAGGAGAGAGAGAAACAACATGATAGAGAGGAGAGAGAGAAACAACATGATAGAGAGGAGAGAGAGAAACAACATGATAGAGAGGAGAGAGAGAAACAACATGATAGAGAGGAGAGAGAGAAACAACATGATAGAGAGGAGAGAGAGAAACAACATGATAGAGAGGAGAGAGAGAAACAACATGATAGAGAGGAGAGAGAGAAACAACATGATAGAGAGGAGAGAGAGAAACAACATGATAGAGAGGAGAGAGAAACAACATGATAGAGAGGAGAGAGAAACAACATGATAGAGAGGAGAGAGAAACAACATGATAGAGAGGAGAGAGAAACAACATGATAGAGAGGAGAGAAACAACATGATAGAGAGGAGAGAGAAACAACATGATAGAGAGGAGAGAAACAACATGATAGAGAGGAGAGAAACAACATGATAGAGAGGAGAGAGAGAAACAACATGATAGAGAGGAGAGAGAGAAACAACATGATAGAGAGGAGAGAGAAACAACATGATAGAGAGGAGAGAGAAACAACATGATAGAGAGGAGAGAGTAACAACATGATAGAGAGGAGAGAGAAACAACATGATAGAGAGGAGAGAGAGAAACAACATGATAGAGAGGAGAGAGAGAAACAACATGATAGAGAGGAGAGAGAAACAACATGATAGAGAGGAGAGAGAAACAACATGATAGAGAGGAGAGAGAAACAACATGATAGAGAGGAGAGAGAAACAACATGATAGAGAGGAGAGAGAAACAACATGATAGAGAGAGAGAGAAACAACATGATAGAGAGGAGAGAGAAATAACATGATAGAGAGGAGAGAGAAACAACATGATAGAGAGGAGAGAGAGAAACAACATGATAGAGAGGAGAGAGAAATAACATGATAGAGAGGAGAGAGAAACAACATGATAGAGAGGAGAGAGAGAAACAACATGATAGAGAGGAGAGAAACAACATGATAGAGAGGAACAACATGATAGAGGAGAGAGAGTAACAACATGATAGAGAGGAGAGAGAGAAACAACATGATAGAGAGAAACAACATGATAGAGAGGAGAGAGAAACAACATGATAGAGAGGAGAGAGAGAAACAACATGATAGAGAGGAGAGAGAGAAACAACATGATAGAGAGGAGAGAAACAACATGATAGAGAGGAGAGAAACAACATGATAGAGAGGAGAGAGAGAAACAACATGATAGAGAGGAGAGAGAAACAACATGATAGAGAGAAGAGAGAAACAACATGATAGAGAGGAGAGAGAAACAACATGATAGAGAGGAGAGAGAAACAACATGATAGAGAGAAGAGAGAAACAACATGATAGAGAGGAGAGAGAGAAACAACATGATAGAGAGGAGAGAAACAACATGATAGAGAGGAGAGAAACAACATGATAGAGAGGAGAGAAACAACATGATAGAGAGGAGAGAGAGAAACAACATGATAGAGAGGAGAGAGAGAAACAACATGATAGAGAGGAGAGAGAAACAACATGATAGAGAGGAGAGAGTAACAACATGATAGAGAGGAGAGAGTAAACAACATGATAGAGAGGAGAGAGAGAAACAACATGATAGAGAGGAGAGAGAGAAACAACATGATAGAGAGGAGAGAGAAACAACATGATAGAGAGGAGAGAGAAACAACATGATAGAGAGGAGAGAGAAACAACATGATAGAGAGGAGAGAGAAACAACATGATAGAGAGGAGAGAGAAACAACATGATAGAGAGGAGAGAGAGAAACAACATGATAGAGAGGAGAGAGAAATAACATGATAGAGAGGAGAGAGAAACAACATGATAGAGAGGAGAGAGAGAAACAACATGATAGAGAGGAGAGAGAAATAACATGATAGAGAGGAGAGAGAAACAACATGATAGAGAGGAGAGAGAGAAACAACATGATAGAGAGGAGAGAGAGTAACAACAGCAGAACAGATCGAGGGGACGGCGAAATACATTTGAATGTGAAATGCTTTTGATGTGTTTTTAGTGTGTAGCTGTTCTTTCATATTGTTGTGTTACAGCCGCAAACCAAATCGGCCAATGTAGGACAATAAAGTGTTCTGACTCAGAATCAGAATGAAATAAAACAACAATAATGTAGGTATGACAGGTGGTTTATCTGCAGTGGACCTGAGCATGCAGATAAAGAAGAGGTAGACAACAGCTCTCTCCCTTTCCACTGGAGCAGATGCAGTAACAGCTTTGAAAGGTTATGTAAAGTCTAGGTTAAGATACTCCCACTAGATAACCACATAGACAGTTTCATACTGTAATGATCCCTGCAGGGTCATTCAGTTCATTAAGACACAGAGAAGAAAACACAAGTCGCATGCTATATTTTACTGCAAAAAACCCCTAAACACTTTTATTATGCAACTTATTTGCAAGAACATTGAGGGAGAAACAGTTAACGACCTGGCGGTGAAACCTTGGGCCATGCTAGCCAAGAGAAACAAGTCTGAGGGTGTTATTTCCCCACAGTGAGGTGAAATCCGGGTCATATCCTTTTCCTGGGACAACAAGATGCCGGTTTCCTTTTCTTAAAAGCACAAACGGCAGGAACAAGGCTCCAGCTGCTAAAGCGTTGGCAGTGGCAGTGTGGCACTGTCTGACTGGCACTGACTCTGTCAGATCCTTCCTGGGTATCTGCACTGTGCTTTACTAATGGGAATTAGTACAGCTTAGTATACGTTTTTTGTGGAATTAGTAGAAGTTCTTGTGAACTCACTTTCAGTCAGGTTTCAACACAACAATAGTCATTATCATGAAAAACATGCATAGCATCCCGTATTCAACTGACAGTGGTAAACTAGTGTGTGTAAGTGTGTATGTGTGTGTGCGTGCGTGCATATGTGTGTGTATCTATCAACGACTGTGACTGTGTGTGTATGCTCTCCAATCCCGTACATGGACTCACTTTGTTTTTGGCCTTGATGTCCACTCCTTTCTTTATCAGCTCCCGCATTTTGTCCGTGTCGTTCCTCTTCGCTGCATCGTGGAATTCCTTCTCAGACCGGAGCACTGTGAACAGACACGGGCCATGGGAAGGAGGAAGGGAGAAACAGGAACAAGTGTCAGGCTCTATCTCTGTTCACCAGGAGGGGGCAGGTAGCTTAGTGGTTAGAGTGTTGGGCCAGTAACCAGCAGGTAGCTTAGTGGTTAGAGCGTTGGGCCAGTAACCAGCAGGTAGCCTAGTGGTTAGAGTGTTGGGCCAGTAACCAGCAGGTAGCCTAGTGGTTAGAGCGTTGGGCCAGTAACCAGCAGGTAGCCTAGTGGTTAGAGCGTTGGGCCAGTAACCAGCAGGTAGCCTAGTGGTTAGAGCGTTGGGCCAGTAACCAGCAGGTAGCTTAGTGGTTAGAGCGTTGGGCCAGTAACCAGCAGGTAGCCTAGTGGTTAGAGCGTTGGGCCAGTAACCAGCAGGTAGCTTAGTGGTTAGAGCGTTGGGCCAGTAACCAGCAGGTAGCTTAGTGGTTAGAGCGTTGGGCCAGTAACCAGCAGGTAGCTTAGTGGTTAGAGCGTTGGGCCAGTAACCAGCAGGTAGCCTAGTGGTTAGAGCGTTGGGCCAGTAACCAGCAGGTAGCCTAGTGGTTAGAGCGTTGGGCCAGTAACCAGCAGGTAGCCTAGTGGTTAGAGCGTTGGGCCAGTAACCAGCAGGTAGCCTAGTGGTTAGAGGGTTGGGCCAGTAACCAGCAGGTAGCCTAGTGGTTAGAGTGTTGGGCCAGTAATCAGCAGGTAGCCTAGTGGTTAGAGTGTTGGGCCAGTAACCAGCAGGTAGCCTAGTGGTTAGAGTGTTGGGCCAGTAACCAGCAGGTAGCCTAGTGGTTAGAGTGTTGGGCCAGTAACCAGCAGGTAGCTTAGTGGTTAGAGCGTTGGGCCAGTAACCAGCAGGTAGCCTAGTGGTTAGAGTGTTGGGCCAGTAACCAGCAGGTAGCCTAGTGGTTAGAGTGTTGGGCCAGTAACCAGCAGGTAGCTTAGTGGTTAGAGCGTTGGGCCAGTAACCAGCAGGTAGCCTAGTGGTTAGAGCGTTGGGCCAGTAACCAGCAGGTAGCCTAGTGGTTAGAGCGTTGGGCCAGTAACCAGCAGGTAGCCTAGTGGTTAGAGCGTTGGACCAGTAACCAGCAGGGAGCCTAGTGGTTAGAGCGTTGGGCCAGTAACCAGCAGGTAGCCTAGTGGTTAGAGCGTTGGGCCAGTAACTAGCAGGTAGCCTAGTGGTTAGAGCGTTGGGCCAGTAACCAGCAGGTAGCCTAGTGGTTAGAGGGTTGGGCCAGTAACCAGCAGGTAGCCTAGTGGTTAGCGCGTTGGGCCAGTAACCAGCAGGTAGCCTAGTGGTTAGAGCGTTGGGCCAGTAACCAGCAGGTAGCCTAGTGGTTAGAGCGTTGGACCAGTAACCAGCAGGGAGCCTAGTGGTTAGAGCGTTGGGCCAGTAACCAGCAGGTAGCCTAGTGGTTAGAGCGTTGGGCCAGTAACTAGCAGGTAGCCTAGTGGTTAGAGCGTTGGGCCAGTAACCAGCAGGTAGCCTAGTGGTTAGAGCGTTGGGCCAGTAACCAGCAGGTAGCCTAGTGGTTAGAGCGTTGGGCCAGTAACTAGCAGGTAGCCTAGTGGTTAGAGCGTTGGGCCAGTAACCAGCAGGTAGCCTAGTGGTTAGAGCGTTGGGCCAGTAACTAGCAGGTAGCCTAGTGGTTAGAGCGTTGGGCCAGTAACCAGCAGGTAGCCTAGTGGTTAGAGCGTTGGGCCAGTAACCAGCAGGTAGCCTAGTGGTTAGAGCGTTGGGCCAGTAACCAGCAGGTAGCCTAGTGGTTAGAGCGTTGGGCCAGTAACCAGCAGGTAGCCTAGTGGTTAGAGCGTTGGGCCAGTAACCAGCAGGTAGCCTAGTGGTTAGAGCGTTGGGCCAGTAACCAGCAGGTAGCCTAGTGGTTAGAGGGTTGGGCCAGTAACCAGCAGGTAGCCTAGTGGTTAGAGCGTTGGGCCAGTAACCAGCAGGTAGCCTAGTGGTTAGAGCGTTGGGCCAGTAACCAGCAGGTAGCCTAGTGGTTAGAGCGTTGGGCCAGTAACCAGCAGGTAGCCTAGTGGTTAGAGCGTTGGGCCAGTAACCAGCAGGTAGCCTAGTGGTTAGAGGGTTGGGCCAGTAACCAGCAGGTAGCCTAGTGGTTAGAGTGTTGGGCCAGTAACCAGCAGGTAGCCTAGTGGTTAGAGCGTTGGGCCAGTAACCAGCAGGTAGCCTAGTGGTTAGAGCGTTGGGCCAGTAACCAGCAGGTAGCCTAGTGGTTAGAGCGTTGGGCCAGTAACCAGCAGGTAGCCTAGTGGTTAGAGCGTTGGGCCAGTAACCAGCAGGTAGCCTAGTGGTTAGAGCGTTGGGCCAGTAACCAGCAGGTAGCCTAGTGGTTAGAGCGTTGGGCCAGTAACCAGCAGGTAGCCTAGTGGTTAGAGCGTTGGGCCAGTAACCAGCAGGTAGCCTAGTGGTTAGAGCGTTGGGCCAGTAACCAGCAGGTAGCCTAGTGGTTAGAGCGTTGGGCCAGTAACCAGCAGGTAGCCTAGTGGTTAGAGTGTTGGGCCAGTAACCAGCAGGTAGCCTAGTGGTTAGAGCGTTGGGCCAGTAACCAGCAGGTAGGCTAGTGGTTAGACCGTTGGGCCAGTAACCAGCAGGTAGCCTAGTGGTTAGAGCGTTGGGCCAGTAACCAGCAGGTAGCCTAGTGGTTAGAGCGTTGGGCCAGTAACCAGCAGGTAGCCTAGTGGTTAGAGCGTTGGGCCAGTAACCAGCAGGTAGCCTAGTGGTTAGAGCGTTGGGCCAGTAACCAGCAGGTAGCCTAGTGGTTAGAGCGTTGGGCCAGTAACCAGCAGGTAGCCTAGTGGTTAGAGCGTTGGGCCAGTAACTAGCAGGTAGCCTAGTGGTTAGAGCGTTGGGCCAGTTACCAGCAGGTAGCCTAGTGGTTAGAGCGTTGGGCCAGTAACCAGCAGGTAGCCTAGTGGTTAGAGCGTTGGGCCAGTAACCAGCAGGTAGCCTAGTGGTTAGAGTGTTGGGCCAGTAACCAGCAGGTAGCCTAGTGGTTAGAGTGTTGGGTCAGTAACTGAAAGGTTGCAAGATCGAATCCCCGAGCTGACAAGGTAAAAATCTGTCGTTCTGCCCCTGAACAAGGCAGTTAACCCACTGTTCCTAGGCTGCCATTGTAAATAAGAATTTCCTATCTCTTAAATATCTATCCAATGGATTTTGTGAGCCATGGATTGATCCGTCAAATGCATTTATTTGCCTTCATGTTGATGTCTGTCTTTCTTTTCTTTTTTTTACCCCCTTTTTCTTCCCCATGCGTCCTCCAAACCTTCGAGTCATGTGTCCTCCAAACCTCCGAGTCATGTGTCCTTCAAACCTCTGAGTCATGTGTCCTCCAAACCTCAGAGTCATGTGTCCTCCAAACCTCAGAGTCATGTGTCCTCCAAACCTCAGAGTCATGTGTCCTCCAAACCTCAGAGTCATGTGTCCTCCAAACCTCAGAGTCATGTGTCCTCCAAACCTCAGAGTCATGTGTCCTCCAAACCTCTGAGTCATGTGTCCTCCAAACCTCCGAGTCATGTGTCCTCCAAACCTCAGAGTCATGTGTCCTCCAAACCTCAGAGTCATGTGTCCTCCAAACCTCTGAGTCATGTGTCCTCCAAACCTCAGAGTCATGTGTCCTCCAAACCTCAGAGTCATGTGTCCTCCAAACCTCTGAGTCATGTGTCCTCCAAACCTCAGAGTCATGCGTCCTTCAAACCTCAGAGTCATGTGTCCTCCAAACTTCCGTGTCATGTGTCCTCCAAACCTCCGTGTCATGTGTCCTCCAAACCTCCGAGTCATGTGTCCTCCAAACCTCCGAGTCACGCGTCCTCCAAATCAACCGCGCTTCTTAACACCCACACGCTTAACCCGGAAGCCAGCCGCACCAATGTGTCAGAGGAAACACGTTCAACTGACGACCGAGGTCAGCCTGCAGGAGTCGCTAGAGCACGATGAGCCAAGTAAAGCACCCCCCAGCCAAACCCTCCCCTAATCCGGACGACGCTGGACCTGGGATCGAACCCAGGTCTGTAGTGACGCCTCTAGCACTGCACCACTCGGGAGGCCTGATGTCTGTCTTTCTATAGACTGTGGTAATGCTGTAGGGCCAGCAGATTGAATTCCAATCATAGGCTGCGTTCCAAATGGAACCCTATTCTCTACGTAGTGCACTACCTTTGACCAGGGCCTATAAGTAATGCACTATACGTGTCACGACTTCTGCCGAAGTCGATGCTTCTCCTTCTAGCCATCGGGTCTTCTAGCCATCGCCGATCCATTTTTCATTTTCCATTTGTTTTGTCTCGTTTTCCCACACACCTGGTTCTCATTTCCCTCATTAAGTGTTATGTATTTAACCCTCTGTTCCCCCCATGTCTTTGTGTGGTATTGTTTATTGTAAGTGCTTGTGCACATTTTGTTTGTCTGGTGCGCGTCGGGTTATTTGTGCCCATACTTTGTATTTCTTATGCCGTTGGTTTTACTATTAAACTGCTCCGGCTATTATCAAGTTCTGCTCTCCTGCGTCTGACTTTCCTGCCACCAGATACGCACCCCTTACAATACGGGTGACATTTGAGAAGCAGCCATAGTCTGGATGAATGAAGGGCCATCAGCAGGTCCCTAAGGCCCTGTTCTCACTCAGGTTGGCAAATGATGTAGCCTAAAACACACTTGACACAGTGGTTGTGATACAGATTCTATTTATTCTGTGATACAACGGACAGTTTGTCTACACAAAAACGTTCACACAACCATTGTGCCATATTTTTTGGGGGTGCAGAAAAGTCTCTCTGTTGTTGCATCAGTGTTGTGCCAGATGGGTTGTCCATCCCTGGTACAACTACAGTATGTATGTGCCTATAAGAGCCATAGCTGCCTGTCGTTTCACCTCCCAGGAACTTATTAATGGTTAAATCAACATTGGGGAAAACATCAATGTAGAAATCTCACTTTGCGTACACAACATACTGGATATGACAAACATGTGAGCACGACCGAACTGTTTCTATATTGATAACTATGATTTGTTCTGCGTAGTCTTCCTACTGTATTCATGAAGCGTCTTAGTGCTGATCTAGGATCAGTTTCGTCCTTTAATCACAATTAATATGATTATATGGAAAGGGGGGAACTGGTCCTAGATCAGTACTCTTCCTCTGAGACTCTTTATGACGACAGCCGCTGGTTTCTCTTATGAGACAACGTTGACAGACTGGTTGAGACTGACCTAGATCTGTCTATCTCAGAGGTTAAATGCTTGTAAAATGCACAACATTGTCAGGCCTACATCAAACGGTACATTGAGCATTTACAAGTCAGGAAACTAGTGCAACCAGTGGAGGCTGCTGAGGAGAGGACGGCTCATAAAAAAACGGAGTAAATGGAACGGCACTAAACACATGGAAACAATGTGTTGGATGTATTTGGTACCATTTCACCCACTCCGCTCCAGCCATTACCACGAGTCCGTCCTCCCCAATTAAGGTGTCACCAACCTCCTATAAGTGCAATGATAAACGAGCGCAAAAACAACAGGTAAACACCTC
Source organism: Salvelinus namaycush (assembly GCF_016432855.1). Lineage (NCBI taxonomy): Eukaryota > Metazoa > Chordata > Actinopteri > Salmoniformes > Salmonidae > Salvelinus > Salvelinus namaycush. The sequence goes on along the minus strand of NW_024059488.1, from coordinate 23,728 downwards.
ACTACTAGACCAGGGTTCCCAAACTAGGTCCTGCTAATATTCTATAAGAGGTGCAGGAGCTCAAGCAGTACAACATTTGAGGTGCTGGTATTCAGCTCCAGCGATCTCATGCCCAAGTCAAGCACTACTACAATATCATAATACAGAAGTAATGCAAATGAAATAGGCGTTCATCCTATAAGGAGGAACCGTATGAGCCCTGTCATGCAGCCCTACAACGATCCTGTTGCAATATGATAACACAGCCTAGTATTTCAACTGGCTTCAGTTCATGTTAGCTCTTATCAATGAATCAATGATTCTGACTGTATCTGTTCTGGCACAGTGTCCGCGCGTGCAATAACCTGCTATAGGCAGGCTGCCTAGACTAGTACAGTATATAGGCCAGATGAGCAGAGTAGGCATCACAAAAACCAATACATACAGCTATTCCGTTAGTAATGAGAGAATTATAAATTCTTACAGATATCATCCTCTGAAACCAGATCGTCCTCCATTCTGTCAGTGATTCCAAAACGGCACTGATTCAGTTGATTTCATTTTTTGTCGTAATCCGCGATCTGATTCCCATCAAACAGTCTATTATCTGGATCCAGCTCTTCTACTATGCAGTCGAAGTGCCGCACACATCCGGGTGTTGAGCGTTGAGCGCAGAGGGACCAGCCCACATTCATTGCCTATCATTTAGATATGAGAGAGAATAACTGGAACGATCTATCATCTCAGATCGCAATAACATTTAGCCTGTAATGCTGCGCATAGATGTGAACTAGGCTTTCTGCCTCACATAAAGCCTTATTATACTGTATTATGGCGCCTAATGTGTGTAGCCTAATAACTATACTGTTGGTGTTTTAAACCAGCTTGGCTGTTATTTATTACGCAGTATATATTCTTACAAGTCATTATAGTTCATGATCTATAAAACATCATACAGACTTTAATACGCTTATAGTCAGTGTCTTAACACATAAAGTATGTTATGATAAAGCATTATAGGTAGGTACTTCATAGAAAGTTTTACCGAATAGAATTGAATTGAGAAAACATTTTGAAACCCCGGACTGTTTGCTCATAGCTGACACAATCACATTTCTTGGGAAATCTACTCTCTCATCTTATGACAAACACATCTCCGCCTTCTGTATCCATGGGGCGAGAGAGAGAACAGTCAATAAAAAATCCCAGACTGTTTGCTCATAGCTGACAATACTGAAACTAAAGAAAAATCTTTGCCAGTCATCATGTATTCCACAAGAGGGAGACCTCTCTAAGCAATTCCTTACGATTTAGGTATCTGCAGTTTGAAGTAGCCAGTATGTATCTCTTATCACACTATACTTGCATTCTCATGTTTCTTTAACTCCCATCGTATTTATCTGTTGTTGACTATGGTGATATTATTTATCAAAGTGCAGCTGCTACTACTCTTAAACCTTTAGATACCATCTCCCATAGTGCCCTTCGTTTTATTACAGGTGACAGTTTTGATACTCATGATACTCATTACTCAATCAGCTATCATCTCATCTAACGTTGGTGTTGAAGTATAGACACCTGAGTTGCCTAACCAGTTCACAGGATTGGTTAACTGTTGAGGTTCCTTGGGTCTACAACGAGCGAGGTAAATCTGCTTTTAGTTTTAATGCACCCTATTGCTGGAACATTTCATCTCGATGTTCTGGTGCTGTTAGGGCACATTTAAACTATTGATTGGGGACTTATTTGTGGAAGAATGTAACTGTTTTCTGGGTGATTTGTGATGTTTTATTTGTGCTTCCCATGACTGTGTTTTTGTATTATAATGTTTATATACAGTACCAGTCAAAAGTTTGGACACAGCTACTCATTCCAGGGTTTTCTTAATTTTTTTAGTATTTTCTACATTGTAGAATAACAGTGAAGACATCTAAACTATGAAATAACACATATGGAATCATTTAGTAACCAAACAAGTGTTAAACTAATCAAAATATATTTTACATTTGATTCTTCAAAGTAGCCACCCTTTGCATTGATGACAGCTTTGCACACTCTTGGCATTCTCTCAACCAGCTGTCTCAATCAGCTGTCTTACTTACAAGCCCTTAACCAGCAATGCAGTTTTAATTTAAAAAAGGTTTAAGAAAGTTGAAACTGAAGTAAACAATAAAAATTATAAAAAATAAATAAAGAAGAAAATAGAAAGTAACGAGGCTATATACAGGGGGTACCGGTACAGAGTCAATGTGGAGGCTATATACAGGGGGTACCGGTACAGAGTCTATGTGGAGGCCATATACAGGGGGTACCGGTACAGAGTCTATGTGGAGGCTATATACAGGGGGTACCGGTACAGAGTCTATGTGGAGGCTATATACAGGGGGTACCGGTACAGAGTCTATGTGGAGGCTATATACAGGGGGTACCGGTACAGAGTCTATGTGGAGGCTATATACAGGGGGTACCGGTACAGAGTCTATGTGGAGGCCATATACAGGGGGTACCGGTACAGAGTCTTTGTGGAGGCTATATACAGGGGGTACCGGTACAGAGTCTATGTGGAGGCTATATACAGGGGGTACATTTACATTTTACATTTAAGTCATTTAGCAGACGCTCTTATCCAGAGCGACTTACAAATTGGTGCATTCACCTTATGACATCCAGTGGAACAGCCACTTTACAATAGTGCATCTAAATCTTTTAAGGGGGGGGGGGGGGGGGGGGGGTCAGAAGGATTGCTTTATCCTATCCTAGGTATTCCTTAAAGAGGTGGGGTTTCAGGTGTCTCCGGAAGGTGGTGATTGACTCCGCTGTCCTGGCGTCGTGAGGGAGTTTGTTCCACCATTGGGGTGCCAGAGCAGCGAACAGTTTTGACTGGGCTGAGCGGGAACTGTACTTCCTCAGTGGTAGGGAGGCGAGCAGGCCAGAGGTGGATGAACGCAGTGCCCTTGTTTGGGTGTAGGGCCTGATCAGAGCCTGAAGGTACTGAGGTGCCGTTCCCCTCACAGCTCCGTAGGCAAGCACCATGGTCTTGTAGCGGATGCGAGCTTCAACTGGAAGCCAGTGGAGAGAGCGGAGGAGCGGGGTGACGTGAGAGAACTTGGGAAGGTTGAACACCAGACGGGCTGCGGCGTTCTGGATGAGTTGTAGGGGTTTAATGGCACAGGCAGGGAGCCCAGCCAACAGCGAGTTGCAGTAATCCAGACGGGAGATGACAAGTGCCTGGATTAGGACCTGCGCCGCTTCCTGTGTGAGGCAGGGTCGTACTCTGCGGATGTTGTAGAGCATGAACCTACAGGAACGGGCCACCGCCTTGATGTTAGTTGAGAACGACAGGGTGTTGTCCAGGATCACGCCAAGGTTCTTAGCGCTCTGGGAGGAGGACACAATGGAGTTGTCAACCGTGATGGCGAGATCATGGAACGGGCAGTCCTTCCCCGGGAGGAAGAGCAGCTCCGTCTTGCCGAGGTTCAGCTTGAGGTGGTGATCCGTCATCCACACTGATATGTCTGCCAGACATGCAGAGATGCGATTCGCCACCTGGTCATCAGAAGGGGGAAAGGAGAAGATTAATTGTGTGTCGTCTGCATAGCAATGATAGGAGAGACCATGTGAGGTTATGACAGAGCCAAGTGACTTGGTGTATAGCGAGAATAGGAGAGGGCCTAGAACAGAGCCCTGGGGGACACCAGTGGTGAGAGCGCGTGGTGAGGAGACAGATTCTCGCCACGCCACCTGGTAGGAGCGACCTGTCAGGTAGGACGCAATCCAAGCGTGGGCCGCGCCGGAGATGCCCAACTCGGAGAGGGTGGAGAGGAGGATCTGAGGATCTGATGGTTCACAGGGTACCGGTACAGAGTCTATGTGGAGGCTATATACAGGGGGTACCGGTACAGAGTCTATGTGGAGGCTATATACAGGGGGTACCGGTACAGAGTCTATGTGGAGGCTATATACAGGGGGTACCGGTACAGAGTCTATGTGGAGGCCATATACAGGGGGTACCGGTACAGAGTCTATGTGGAGGCTATATACAGGGGGTACCGGTACAGAGTCAATGTGGAGGCTATATACAGGGGGTACCGGTACAGAGTCAATGTGGAGGCTATATACAGGGGGTACCGGTACAGAGTCAATGTGGAGGCTATATACAGGGGGTACCGGTACAGAGTCTATGTGGAGGATATATACAGGGGTACCGGTACAGAGTCTATGTGGAGGCTATATACAGGGGGTACCGGTACAGAGTCAATGTGGAGGCTATATACAGGGGGTACCGGTACAGAGTCAATGTGGAGGCTATATATAGGGGGTACCGGTACAGAGTCTATGTGGAGGCTATATACAGGGGGTACCGGTACAGAGTCTATGTGGAGGCTATATACAGGGGGTACCGGTACAGAGTCTATGTGGAGGCTATATACAGGGGGTACCGGTACAGAGTCTATGTGGAGGCTATATACAGGGGGTACCGGTACAGAGTCTATGTGGAGGCCATATACAGGGGGTACTGGTACAGAGTCTATGTGGAGGCTATATACAGGGGGTACCGGTACAGAGTCAATGTGGAGGCTATATACAGGAGGTACCGGTACAGAGTCTATGTGGAGGCTATATACAGGGGGTACCGGTACAGAGTCTATGTGGAGGCTATATACAGGGGCTACCGGTACAGAGTCTATGTGGAGGCCATATACAGGGGGTACCGGTACAGAGTCAATGTGGAGGCTATATACAGGGGGTACCGGTACAGAGTCTATGTGGAGGCTATATACAAGGGGTACCGGTACAGAGTCTATGTGGAGGCTATATACAGGGGGTACCGGTACAGAGTCTATGTGGAGGCCATATACAGGGGGTACCGGTACAGAGTCAATGTGGAGGCTATATACAGGGGGTACCGGTACAGAGTCAATGTGGAGGCTATATACAGGGGGTACCGGTACAGAGTCAATGTGGAGGCTATATACAGAGGGTACATAGTCAATGTGCGGGGGCACAGGTTAGTCGAGGTAATTGAGGGTACATGTAAGTAGAGGTAGAGTGACTATGCATAGATATAATAAACAGAGAGTAGCAGCAGCATAAAAATGGGTGGGGGTCAATGAAAATAGTCTGGGTAGACATTTGGTTAGCTGTTCAGGAGTCATATGGCTTTGGGATAGAAGCTGGTAGGAAGCCTTTTGGACCTAGACTTGGCGCTCTGATACCGGTTGCCGCGTGGTAGCAGAGAGAACAGTCAGACTAGGGTGGCTGGAGTCTTTGGCAATTTTTAGGGCCTTCCTCTGACACCGCCTGGTATAGAGGTCCTGGATGGCAGGAAGCTTGGCTCCAGTGATGAACTGGGCCATACGCACTATCCTCTGTAGTGCCTTGCGGTTGGAGGCCGAGCAGTTGCCATACCAGGCCGTGATGCAACCAGTCAGGATGCTCTCGGTGGTGCAGCTGTAGAACCTTTTGAGGATCTGAAGACCAATGCCAAATCTTTTCAGTCTCCTGAGGGGGAATAGGTTTTGTCGTGCCCTCTTCACGACTGTCTTGGTGTGCTTGGATCATGTTAGTTTGTTGGTGATGTGGACACCAAGGAACTTTAAGCTCTCAACCTGCTCCACTGCAGCCCCGTCGATAAAAATTGGGGGCGTGTTCAGTCCTCTTTTTCCTGTAGTCCACAATCATCTCCTTTGTCTTGATCACATTGAGGGAGAGGTTGTTGTCCTGGCACAACACGGCCAGGTCTCTGACCTCCTCCCTATAGGCTGTCTCGTCGTTGTCGGTGATCAGGCCTACCACTGTTGTGTCATCGGCAAACTTAATGATGGTGTTGGAGTCGTGCCTGGCCATGCAGTCATGAGTGAACAGGGAGTACAGGAGGGGTCTGAGCACGCACCCCTGAGGGGCCCCTGTGTTGAGGATCAGCGTGGCGGATGTGTTTTTACCTACCCCTACCACCTGGGGTAGGCCCGTCAGGAAGTACAGGATGAGGTTGCAGAGGGAGGTGTTTAGTCCCAGGGTATTTAGCTTATTGATGAGCTTTGAGGGCACTATGGTGTTGAAGCCCTGAGCTGTAGTCAATGAATAGCATTCTCACATAGGTGTTCCTTTTGTCCAGGTGGGAAAGGGCAGTGTGGAGTGCAATTGAGATTGCATCATCTGTGGATCTGTTGAGGTGGTGTGTAAATTGGAGTGGGTCTAGGGTTTCTGGGATAAGGGTGTTGATGTGAGCAATGACCAGCCTTTCAAAGCACTTCATGGCTACGGACGTGAGTGCTACCGGTCTGTAGTCATTTAGGCAGGTTACCTTTGTGTTTTTGGGCACAGGGACTATGGCGGTCTGCTTGAAACATGTTGGTATTACAGACTCAATCAGGGACATGCTGGTAATCCGTCTGGCCCTGCGGACTTGTGAATGTTGACCTGTTTAAAGGTCTTTCTCACATCGGCTGCGGCGAGCGCGATCACACCGTTTTCCGGAACAGCTGGTGCTCTCATGCATTTTTTCGGTGTTGCTTGCCTCGAAGCGCATAGAGGTAATTTAGCTCGTCTGATAAGCTCGTGTCACTGGGCAGCTCGCGGCTGTGTTTCCCTTTGTAGTCCGTAATAGTTTGCAAGCCCTGCCACATCCGATGAACGTCGGAGCCGGTGTAGTACGAGTCAATCTTAGTCCTGTATTGACGCTTTGCCTGTTTGATGGTTCGTCGGAGGATTTCTTATAAGCGTACGGGTTAGAGTCTCGCTCCATGAAAGCGGCAACTCTACCCTTTAGCTCAGTGTGGATGTTGCCTGTAATGTATGGCTTCTGGTTGGGGTATATACGTACGGTCACTGTGGAGACGACATCATCGATGGTGTGTAACCAAGGTCTCTGTACTGCAGGGAGCCTGTGTGATGGTGTTTAACCAAGGTCTCTGTACTGCAGGGAGCCTGTGTGATGGTGTGTAACCAAGGTCTCTGTACTGCAGGGAGCCTGTGTGATGGTGTTTAACCAAGGTCTCTGTACTGTAGGGAGCCTGTGTGATGGTGTGTAACCAAGGTCTCTGTACTGCAGGGAGCCTGTGTGATGGTGTTTAACCAAGGTCTCTGTACTGCAGGGAGCCTGTGTGATGGTGTTTAACCAAGGTCTCTGTACTGTAGGGAGCCTGTGTGATGGTGTGTAACCAAGGTCTCTGTACTGTAGGGAGCCTGTGTGATGGTGTGTAACCAAGGTCTCTGTACTGCAGGGAGCCTGTGTGATGGTGTTTAACCAAGGTCTCTGTACTGCAGGGAGCCTGTGTGATGGTGTGTAACCAAGGTCTCTGTACTGCAGGGAGCCTGTGTGATGGTGTTTAACCAAGGTCTCTGTACTGTAGGGAGCCTGTGTGATGGTGTGTAACCAAGGTCTCTGTACTGCAGGTAGCCTGTGTGATGGTGTGTAACCAAGGTCTCTGTACTGCAGGGAGCCTGTGTGATGGTGTTTAACCAAGGTCTCTGTACTGCAGGGAGCCTGTGTGATGGTGTGTAACCAAGGTCTCTGTACTGCAGGGAGCCTGTGTGATGGTGTTTAACCAAGGTCTCTGTACTGTAGGGAGCCTGTGTGATGGTGTGTAACCAAGGTCTCTGTACTGCAGGGAGCCTGTGTGATGGTGTTTAACCAAGGTCTCTGTACTGCAGGGAGCCTGTGTGATGGTGTTTAACCAAGGTCTCTGTACTGTAGGGAGCCTGTGTGATGGTGTGTAACCAAGGTCTCTGTACTGTAGGGAGCCTGTGTGATGGTGTGTAACCAAGGTCTCTGTACTGTAGGGAGCCTGTGTGATGGTGTGTAACCAAGGTCTCTGTACTGCAGGGAGCCTGTGTGATGGTGTTTAACCAAGGTCTCTGTACTGCAGGGAGCCTGTGTGATGGTGTGTAACCAAGGTCTCTGTACTGTAGGGAGCCTGTGTGATGGTGTTTAACCAAGGTCTCTGTACTGTAGGGAGCCTGTGTGATGGTGTGTAACCAAGGTCTCTGTACTGCAGGTAGCCTGTGTGATGGTGTGTAACCAAGGTCTCTGTACTGCAGGGAGCCTGTGTGATGGTGTTTAACCAAGGTCTCTGTACTGCAGGGAGCCTGTGTGATGGTGTGTAACCAAGGTCTCTGTACTGTAGGGAGCCTGTGTGATGGTGTGTAACCAAGGTCTCTGTACTGTAGGGAGCCTGTGTGATGGTGTTTAACCAAGGTCTCTGTACTGCAGGGAGCCTGTGTGATGGTGTTTAACCAAGATCTCTGTACTGTAGGGAGCCTGTGTGATGGTGTGTAACCAAGGTCTCTGTACTGCAGGGAGCCTGTGTGATGGTGTGTAACCAAGGTCTCTGTACTGCAGGGAGCCTGTGTGATGGTGTTTAACCAAGGTCTCTGTACTGCAGGGAGCCTGTGTGATGGTGTGTAACCAAGGTCTCTGTACTGTAGGGAGCCTGTGTGATGGTGTTTAACCAAGGTCTCTGTACTGTAGGGAGCCTGTGTGATGGTGTTTAACCAAGGTCTCTGTACTGTAGGGAGCCTGTGTGATGGTGTTTAACCAAGGTCTCTGTACTGTAGGGAGCCTGTGTGATGGTGTGTAACCAAGGTCTCTGTACTGTAGGGAGCCTGTGTGATGGTATTTAACCAAGGTCTCTGTACTGCAGGGAGCCTGTGTGATGGTGTTTAACCAAGGTCTCTGTACTGTAGGGAGCCTGTGTGATGGTGTTTAACCAAGGTCTCTGTACTGTAGGGAGCCTGTGTGATGGTGTGTAACCAAGGTCTCTGTACTGTAGGGAGCCTGTGTGATGGTGTTTAACCAAGGTCTCTGTACTGTAGGGAGCCTGTGTGATGGTGTTTAACCAAGGTCTCTGTACTGTAGGGAGCCTGTGTGATGGTGTGTAACCAAGGTCTCTGTACTGTAGGGAGCCTGTGTGATGGTGTGTAACCAAGGTCTCTGTACTGCAGGGAGCCTGTGTGATGGTGTTTAACCAAGGTCTCTGTACTGTAGGGAGCCTGTGTGATGGTGTGTAACCAAGGTCTCTGTACTGTAGGGAGCCTGTGTGATGGTGTTTAACCAAGGTCTCTGTACTGTAGGGAGCCTGTGTGATGGTGTGTAACCAAGGTCTCTGTACTGTAGGGAGCCTGTGTGATGGTGTTTAACCAAGGTCTCTGTACTGCAGGGAGCCTGTGTGATGGTGTGTAACCAAGGTCTCTGTACTGTAGGGAGCCTGTGTGATGGTGTGTAACCAAGGTCTCTGTACTGCAGGGAGCCTGTGTGATGGTGTTTAACCAAGGTCTCTGTACTGCAGGGAGCCTGTGTGATGGTGTGTAACCAAGGTCTCTGTACTGTAGGGAGCCTGTGTGATGGTGTCTAACCAAGGTCTCTGTACTGCAGGGAGCCTGTGTGATGGTGTGTAACCAAGGTCTCTGTACTGTAGGGAGCCTGTGTGATGGTGTGTAACCAAGGTCTCTGTACTGTAGGGAGCCTGTGTGATGGTGTGTAACCAAGGTCTCTGTACTGTAGGGAGCCTGTGTGATGGTGTTTAACCAAGGTCTCTGTACTGTAGGGAGCCTGTGTGATGGTGTGTAACCAAGGTCTCTGTACTGTAGGGAGCCTGTGTGATGGTGTGTAACCAAGGTCTCTGTACTGTAGGGAGCCTGTGTGATGGTGTTGTGTGTGTTTAACCAAGGTCTCTGTACTGCAGGGAGCCTGTGTGATGGTGTGTAACCAAGGTCTCTGTACTGCAGGGAGCCTGTGTGATGGTGTGTAACCAAGGTCTCTGTACTGCAGGGAGCCTGTGTGATGGTGTTTAACCAAGGTCTCTGTACTGTAGGGAGCCTGTGTGATGGTGTGTAACCAAGGTCTCTGTACTGTAGGGAGCCTGTGTGATGGTGTTTAACCAAGGTCTCTGTACTGTAGGGAGCCTGTGTGATGGTGTTTAACCAAGGTCTCTGTACTGTAGGGAGCCTGTGTGATGGTGTTTAACCAAGGTCTCTGTACTGTAGGGAGCCTGTGTGATGGTGTGTAACCAAGGTCTCTGTACTGTAGGGAGCCTGTGTGATGGTGTTTAACCAAGGTCTCTGTACTGTAGGGAGCCTGTGTGATGGTGTTTAACCAAGGTCTCTGTACTGTAGGGAGCCTGTGTGATGGTGTGTAACCAAGGTCTCTGTACTGTAGGGAGCCTGTGTGATGGTGTTTAACCAAGGTCTCTGTACTGCAGGTAGCCTGTGTGGTGGTGTTTAACCAAGGTCTCTGTACTGTAGGGAGCCTGTGTGATGGTGTTTAACCAAGGTCTCTGTACTGTAGGGAGCCTGTGTGATGGTGTTTAACCAAGGTCTCTGTACTGTAGGGAGCCTGTGTGATGGTGTGTAACCAAGGTCTCTGTACTGTAGGGAGCCTGTGTGATGGTGTTTAACCAAGGTCTCTGTACTGTAGGGAGCCTGTGTGATGGTGTTTAACCAAGGTCTCTGTACTGCAGGGAGCCTGTGTGATGGTGTGTAACCAAGGTCTCTGTACTGTAGGGAGCCTGTGTGATGGTGTTTAACCAAGGTCTCTGTACTGTAGGGAGCCTGTGTGATGGTGTGTAACCAAGGTCTCTGTACTGTAGGGAGCCTGTGTGATGGTGTTTAACCAAGGTCTCTGTACTGTAGGGAGCCTGTGTGATGGTGTGTAACCAAGGTCTCTGTACTGTAGGGAGCCTGTGTGATGGTGTGTAACCAAGGTCTCTGTACTGTAGGGAGCCTGTGTGATGGTGTGTAACCAAGGTCTCTGTACTGTAGGGAGCCTGTGTGATGGTGTTTAACCAAGGTCTCTGTACTGTAGGGAGCCTGTGTGATGGTGTGTAACCAAGGTCTCTGTACTGCAGGGAGCCTGTGTGATGGTGTTTAACCAAGGTCTCTGTACTGTAGGGAGCCTGTGTGATGGTGTTTAACCAAGGTCTCTGTACTGTAGGGAGCCTGTGTGATGGTGTTTAACCAAGGTCTCTGTACTGTAGGGAGCCTGTGTGATGGTGTGTAACCAAGGTCTCTGTACTGTAGGGAGCCTGTGTGATGGTGTGTAACCAAGGTCTCTGTACTGCAGGGAGCCTGTGTGATGGTGTTTAACCAAGGTCTCTGTACTGTAGGGAGCCTGTGTGATGGTGTGTAACCAAGGTCTCTGTACTGTAGGGAGCCTGTGTGATGGTGTTTAACCAAGGTCTCTGTACTGTAGGGAGCCTGTGTGATGGTGTGTAACCAAGGTCTCTGTACTGTAGGGAGCCTGTGTGATGGTGTGTAACCAAGGTCTCTGTACTGTAGGGAGCCTGTGTGATGGTGTGTAACCAAGGTCTCTGTACTGTAGGGAGCCTGTGTGATGGTGTTTAACCAAGGTCTCTGTACTGTAGGGAGCCTGTGTGATGGTGTTTAACCAAGGTCTCTGTACTGCAGGGAGCCTGTGTGATGGTGTTTAACCAAGGTCTCTGTACTGTAGGGAGCCTGTGTGATGGTGTTTAACCAAGGTCTCTGTACTGTAGGGAGCCTGTGTGATGGTGTGTAACCAAGGTCTCTGTACTGTAGGGAGCCTGTGTGATGGTGTTTAACCAAGATCTCTGTACTGTAGGGAGCCTGTGTGATGGTGTGTAACCAAGGTCTCTGTACTGTAGGGAGCCTGTGTGATGGTGTGTAACCAAGGTCTCTGTACTGTAGGGAGCCTGTGTGATGGTGTGTAACCAAGGTCTCTGTACTGTAGGGAGCCTGTGTGATGGTGTTTAACCAAGGTCTCTGTACTGCAGGGAGCCTGTGTGATTTTGTGTAACCAAGGTCTCTGTACTGTAGGGAGCCTGTGTGATGGTGTGTAACCAAGGTCTCTGTACTGTAGGGAGCCTGTGTGATGGTGTGTAACCAAGGTCTCTGTACTGTAGGGAGCCTGTGTGATGGTGTTTAACCAAGGTCTCTGTACTGTAGGGAGCCTGTGTGATGGTGTGTAACCAAGGTCTCTGTACTGTAGGGAGCCTGTGTGATGGTGTGTAACCAAGGTCTCTGTACTGTAGGGAGCCTGTGTGATGGTGTTTAACCAAGGTCTCTGTACTGTAGGGAGCCTGTGTGATGGTGTTTAACCAAGGTCTCTGTACTGTAGGGAGCCTGTGTGATGGTGTTTAACCAAGGTCTGCAATCACATCATTAAAGGGATACGTGTTTGGCACCCAACATCCCCTAACAAGTCTCTTGTATGTCCTCTGTGTACTGTTAATATCACCCACCAGGGGTCCCTGTTAATAGTTCCCCATGCTCCTTCCCCTTTCACTGCAAGTCAGTCAAATAGTGTGAATTAGTTTTTATGGCCATGAGGTAGGCGTGACAGTACAGTAAATTAGAGCTGAAATGACTAACAATATTGAGTTTTCTGATGAAACACCTACGTCTTGTAAGCGATGTGAGAGGTATTCACAGTTTGCTCCCTTCTGTCACACAGATGAACAGTGTTCAGTCCTAGAGAGACAAACTGTAGTTCTGTTATGGGTGTTGGCCAATGCACACTGTTGCTATGGGAACTAAGCAGATACAGGTTCCAATAATAAAACCCCCACCACCACACACTGTGAGAAATGATAGGAAACATAGTAAACAAGTTGGCCTTATTAACCAACACATTAAATGTTCACCTCATCATTTTAGTTCTGCTGTGAGGTTCATTCAGAGTAGATTGAGTTTCTGCAAGAGGGTTTGGTTTATAAATAACACATGCACATGCTCACACACACACACGCACGCACGCACGCACGCACGCACGCACGCACGCACGCACGCACGCACGCACGCACGCACGCACGCACGCACGCACGCACGCACGCACGCACACACACACACACACACACACACACACACACACACACACACACACACACACACACACACACACACACACACACACACACACACACACACACACACACACACACACACACACACACACACACACACACACAGAAACACAGAAAGGCCGACGAGTACATGATCAACACAGAGAGCCCAGTAACCACACCGTGTCATAGGTAGGTTCATCTTCTATCACTACAACACATCACTAGAGCATCACATTAGTTTGATCATCAATCTAAAACCCTCCACACATTCCCCATGTCCATGCTCATCCCTTAGAAGAGAAATACAGTTCTCAGTCAGAAATTAACATCTTAGCCAAATACATTTGAACTCAGTTTTTCACAATTCCTGACATTTAATCCTAGTAAAAATTCCCTATTTTAGGTCAGTTAGGATCGCCACTGTATTGTAAGAAAATGAAATATCAGAATCATAGTAGAGAGAATTATTGATTTCAGCTTTTATTTCTTTCATCACATTCCCAGTGGGTTAGAAGTTTACATACACTCAATTAGTATTTGGCAGCATTGCCTTTAAATTGTTTAATTTGGGTCAAACTTTTCGGGTATCCTTCCACAAGCTTCCCACAATAAGTTGGGTGAATTTTAGCCCATTCCTCCTGACAGAGCTGGTGTAACTGAGTCAGGTTTGTAGGCCTCCTTGCTCGCACACGCTTTTTCAGTTCCACAAATGTTCTATAGGATTGAGGTCAGGGCTTTGTGATGGCCACTCCAATACCTTGACTTTGTTGTCCTTAAGCCATTTTGCCACAACTTTGGAAGTATGCTTGGGGTCATTGTCCATTTGGAAGACCCATTTGCGACCAAGCTTTAACTTCCTGACTGATGTCTTAAGATGATGCTTCAGTATATCCACATAATTTTCCTCCTCATGATTTCATCTATTTTGTGAAGTGCACCAGTCCCTCCTGCAGAAAAGTACCCTCACAACATGATGCTGCCACCCCTGTTCTTCACGGTTGGGATGGTGTTCTTCGGCTTGCAAGCCTCCCCCTTTTTCCTCCAAACATAACGATGGTCATTATGGCCAAACAGTTAATTTCTCCAAAAAGTACGATCTTTGTCCCCATGTGCAGTTGCAAACCGTAGTATGGCATTTTTATGGCTGTTTTGGAGCAGTGGCTTCTTCCTTGCTGAGCGGCCTTTCAGGTTATGTTGATATAGGACTCGTTTTACTGTGGATATAGATACTTTTGTACCTGTTTCCTCCAGCATCTTCACAAGGTCCTTTGCTGTTGTTCTGGGATTGATTTGCACTGTTCTCACCAAAGTACGTTCATCTCTAGGAGACAGAACGCGTCTCCTTCCTGAGCGGTAAGATGGCTGCGTGGTCCCATGGTGTTTATACTTGCGTACTATTGTTTGTACAGATGAACGTGGTACCTTCAGGCATTTGGAAATTGCTCCCAAGGATGAACCAGACTTGTGGAGGTCTACAATTTTTTTCTGAGGTCTTCGCTGATTTCATTTGATTTTCCCATGATGTCAAACAAAGAGGCACTGAGTTTGAAGGTAGGCCTTGAAATACATCCACAGGTACACCTCCAATTGACTCAAATTATGTACATTTGCCTATCAGAAGCTTCTAAAGCTATGACATCATTTTCTGGAATTTTCCAAGCTGTTTAAAGGCAAAGTCAACTTACTGTATGTAAACATCTGACCCACTGGAATTGTGATACAGTGAATTCTAAGTGAAATAATCTGTCTGTAAACAATTGTTGGAAAAATTACTTGTGTCATACACAAAGTAGATGTTCTAACCGACTTGCCAAAACTATAGTTTGTTAACAAGAAATTTGTAGAGTGGTTGAAAAATGAGTTTGAATGACTCCAACCTAAGTGTATGTAAACTTCTGACTTCAACTGTATGTCATGGTGGTTTGAGAGTGCACGGTTCACACCTGACTGGGAGCTAAGTTTCAGGGATTTGTCTGGATACACACACACACACACACACACACACACACACACACACACACACACACACACACACACACACACACACACACACACACACACACACACACACACACACACACACACACACACACACACACACACACACACACACCTCTCCTTCTCTGTAACTTAACCACAAGCCCATGTAATCTTATGACCAGTCAGTCACATATTGAACGATATGTGTAATATTGGGCTAATTTTGGGACAGTAAGGGTCATTCTTTTCTCTAAAATCACACACTTTTTCTAAATCCCTTCCATGCCATAACTCTCAAGAATGAGGTTTCTCTGTGCCAAGTCTTACTTCACACGGACTGTACGGTAACATCCCTGTTATGCAGTGGGAAGTGATTGTGCCCAGTAGTCTCATTGTGCTTGGTGATGTGTCCCAAATGACACCCTATTCCCTATATAGTGCACTACTTCTGACTAGAAGGAGTGCATGACATAAGGAATAGGGTGCTGTTTGGGATTTACCCTTGGTATTCTATATTGGTTTGTTGGGAAGCAGCTGAGGGACCATACGATGAGTGGGCTGATGAGCATGATGATATCAGTTCCTCTCTCTCTGGTACCTGTTCTCTTTAATCTGGGTACTCTACTATATAGAGCCCTGTCTCTCTGGTACCCTGTTCTCTTTAATCTGGGTACTGTACTATATAGAGCCCTGTCTCTCTGGTACCTGTTCTCTTTAATCTGGGTACTCTACTATATAGAGCCCTGTCTCTCTGGTACCCTGTTCTCTTTAATCTAGTTACTGTATTATATAGAGCCCTGTCTCTCTGGTACCCTGTTCTCTTTAATCTGGGTACTGTACTATATAGAGCCCGTACTCTCTGGTACCCTGTTCTCTTTAATCTGGGTACTGTACTATATAGAGCCCTGTCTCTCTGGTACCCTGTTCTCTTTAATCTAGTTACTGTACTATATAGAGCCCTGTCTCTCTGGTACCCTGTTCTCTTTAATCTGGGTACTGTACTATATAGAGCCCTGTCTCTCTGGTACCCTGTTCTCTTTAATCTGGGTACTCTACTATATAGAGCCCGGTCTCTCTGGTACCCTGTTCTTTTTAATCTGGGTACTGTACTATATAGAGCCCTGTCTATCTGGTACCCTGTTCTGTTTAATCTAGTTACTGTACTATATAGAGCCCTGTCTCTCTGGTACCCTGTTCTCTTTAATCTGGGTACTGTAGTATATAGAGCCCTGTCTCTCTGGTACCCTGTTCTCTTTAATCTGGGTACTGTACTATCTGGTACCCTGTTCTCTTTAATCTGGGTACTGTACTATATAGAGCCCTGTCTCTCTGGTACCCTGTTCTCTTTAATCTAGTTACTGTACTATATAGAGCCCTGTCTCTCTGGTACCCTGTTCTCTTTAATCTGGGTACTGTACTATATAGAGCCCTGTCTCTCTGGTACCCTGTTCTCTTTAATCTAGTTACTGTACTATATAGAGCCCTGTCTCTCTGGTACCCTGTTCTCTTTAATCTGGGTACTCTACTATATAGAGCCCTGTCTCTCTGGTACCCTGTTCTCTTTAATCTAGTTACTGTACTATCTGGTACCCTGTTCTCTTTAATCTGGGTACTGTACTATATAGAGCCCTGTCTCTCTGGTACCCTGTTCTCTTTAATCTGGGTACTGTACTATCTGGTACCATGTTCTCTTTAATCTGGGTACTGTACTATATAGAGCCCTGTCTCTCTGGTACCCTGTTCTCTTTAATCTGGGTACTGTACTATATAGAGCCCTGTCTCTCTGGTACCCTGTTCTCTTTAATCTGGGTACTGTACTATATAGAGCCCTGTCTCTCTGGTACCCTGTTCTGTTTAATCTGGGTACTGTACTATATAGAGCTCTGTCTCTCTGGTACCTGTTCTCTTTAATCTAGTTACTGTACTATATAGAGCCCTGTCTCTCTGGTACCCTGTTCTCTTTAATCTGGGTACTGTACTATATAGAGCCCTGTCTCTCTGGTACCCTGTTCTCTTTAATCTAGTTACTGTACTATATAGAGCTCTGTCTCTCTGGTACCTGTTCTCTTTAATCTAGTTACTGTACTATATAGAGCCCTGTCTCTCTGGTACCCTGTTCTCTTTAATCTGGGTACTGTACTATATAGAGCCCTGTCTCTCTGGTACCCTGTTCTGTTTAATCTGGGTACTGTACTATATAGAGCCCTGTCTCTCTGGTACCCTGTTCTCTTTAATCTGGGTACTGTACTATATAGAGCCCTGTCTCTCTGGTACCCTGTTCTCTTTAATCTGGGTACTGTACTATATAGAGCCTTGTCTCTCTGGTACCCTGTTCTCTTTAATCTGGGTACTCTACTATATAGAGCCCTGTCTCTCTGGTACCCTGTTCTCTTTAATCTGGGTACTGTACTATATAGAGCCCTGTCTCTCTGGTACCTGTTCTCTTTAATCTGGGTACTCTACTATATAGAGCCCTGTCTCTCTGGTACCCTGTTCTCTTTAATCTAGTTACTGTATTATATAGAGCCCTGTCTCTCTGGTACCCTGTTCTCTTTAATCTGGGTACTGTACTATATAGAGCCCGTACTCTCTGGTACCCTGTTCTCTTTAATCTGGGTACTGTACTATATAGAGCCCTGTCTCTCTGGTACCCTGTTCTCTTTAATCTAGTTACTGTACTATATAGAGCCCTGTCTCTCTGGTACCCTGTTCTCTTTAATCTGGGTACTGTACTATATAGAGCCCTGTCTCTCTGGTACCCTGTTCTCTTTAATCTGGGTACTCTACTATATAGAGCCCGGTCTCTCTGGTACCCTGTTCTTTTTAATCTGGGTACTGTACTATATAGAGCCCTGTCTATCTGGTACCCTGTTCTGTTTAATCTAGTTACTGTACTATATAGAGCCCTGTCTCTCTGGTACCCTGTTCTCTTTAATCTGGGTACTGTAGTATATAGAGCCCTGTCTCTCTGGTACCCTGTTCTCTTTAATCTGGGTACTGTACTATCTGGTACCCTGTTCTCTTTAATCTGGGTACTGTACTATATAGAGCCCTGTCTCTCTGGTACCCTGTTCTCTTTAATCTAGTTACTGTACTATATAGAGCCCTGTCTCTCTGGTACCCTGTTCTCTTTAATCTGGGTACTGTACTATATAGAGCCCTGTCTCTCTGGTACCCTGTTCTCTTTAATCTAGTTACTGTACTATATAGAGCCCTGTCTCTCTGGTACCCTGTTCTCTTTAATCTGGGTACTCTACTATATAGAGCCCTGTCTCTCTGGTACCCTGTTCTCTTTAATCTAGTTACTGTACTATCTGGTACCCTGTTCTCTTTAATCTGGGTACTGTACTATATAGAGCCCTGTCTCTCTGGTACCCTGTTCTCTTTAATCTGGGTACTGTACTATCTGGTACCATGTTCTCTTTAATCTGGGTACTGTACTATATAGAGCCCTGTCTCTCTGGTACCCTGTTCTCTTTAATCTGGGTACTGTACTATATAGAGCCCTGTCTCTCTGGTACCCTGTTCTCTTTAATCTGGGTACTGTACTATATAGAGCCCTGTCTCTCTGGTACCCTGTTCTGTTTAATCTGGGTACTGTACTATATAGAGCTCTGTCTCTCTGGTACCTGTTCTCTTTAATCTAGTTACTGTACTATATAGAGCCCTGTCTCTCTGGTACCCTGTTCTCTTTAATCTGGGTACTGTACTATATAGAGCCCTGTCTCTCTGGTACCCTGTTCTCTTTAATCTAGTTACTGTACTATATAGAGCTCTGTCTCTCTGGTACCTGTTCTCTTTAATCTAGTTACTGTACTATATAGAGCCCTGTCTCTCTGGTACCCTGTTCTCTTTAATCTGGGTACTGTACTATATAGAGCCCTGTCTCTCTGGTACCCTGTTCTGTTTAATCTGGGTACTGTACTATATAGAGCCCTGTCTCTCTGGTACCCTGTTCTCTTTAATCTGGGTACTGTACTATATAGAGCCCTGTCTCTCTGGTACCCTGTTCTCTTTAATCTGGGTACTGTACTATATAGAGCCTTGTCTCTCTGGTACCCTGTTCTCTTTAATCTGGGTACTCTACTATATAGAGCCCTGTCTCTCTGGTACCCTGTTCTCTTTAATCTGGGTACTCTACTATATAGAGCCCTGTCTCTCTGGTACCCTGTTCTCTTTAATCTGGGTACTGTACTATATAGAGCCCTGTCTCTCTGGTACCCTGTTCTCTTTAATCTGGGTACTCTACTATATAGAGCCCTGTCTCTCTGGTACCCTGTTCTCTTTAATCTAGTTACTGTACTATATAGAGCCCTGTCTCTCTGGTACCCTGTTCTGTTTAATCTAGTTACTGTACTATCTGGTACCCTGTTCTCTTTAATCTAGTTACTGTACTATATAGAGCCCTGTCTCTCTGGTACCCTGTTCTCTTTAATCTAGTTACTGTACTATATAGAGCCCCGTCTCTCTGGTACCCTGTTCTCTTTAATCTGGGTACTCTACTATATAGAGCCCCGTCTCTCTGGTACCCTGTTCTGTTTAATCTAGTTACTGTACTATCTGGTACCCTGTTCTCTTTAATCTGGGTACTGTACTATATAGAGCCCTGTCTCTCTGGTACCCTGTTCTCTTTAATCTGGGTACTGTACTATATAGAGCCCGGTCTCTCTGGTACCGTGTTCTCTTTAATCTAGTTACTGTACTATATAGAGCCCTGTCTCTCTGGTACCCTGTTCTCTTTAATCTAGTTACTGTACTACATAGAGCCCTGTCTCTCTGGTACCCTGTTCTCTTTAATCTTCTTACTGTACTATATAGAGCCCTGTCTCTCTGGTACCCTGTTCTCTTTAATCTAGTTACTGTACTATATAGAGCCCTGTCTCTCTGGTACCCTGTTCTCTTTAATCTAGTTACTGTACTATATAGAGCCCTGTCTCTCTGGTACCCTGTTCTCTTTAATCTAGTTACTGTACTATATAGAGCCCTGTCTCTCTGGTACCCTGTTCTCTTTAATCTAGTTACTGTACTATATAGAGCCCTGTCTCTCTGGTACCCTGTTCTCTTTAATCTGGGTACTGTACTATATAGAGCCCTGTCTCTCTGGTACCCTGTTCTCTTTAATCTGGGTACTGTACTATATAGAGCCCTGTCTCTCTGGTACCCTGTTCTCTTTAATCTAGTTACTGTACTATATAGAGCCCTGTCTCTCTGGTACCCTGTTCTCTTTAATCTAGTTACTGTACTATATAGAGCCCTGTCTCTCTGGTACCCTGTTCTCTTTAATCTGGGTACTGTACTATATAGAGCCCTGTCTCTCTGGTACCCTGTTCTCTTTAATCTGGGTACTGTACTATATAGAGCCCTGTCTCTCTGGTACCCTGTTCTCTTTAATCTAGTTACTGTACTATATAGAGCCCTGTCTCTCTGGTACCCTGTTCTCTTTAATCTAGTTACTGTACTATATAGAGCCCTGTCTCTCTGGTACCCTGTTCTCTTTAATCTAGTTACTCTACTATATAGAGCCCTGTCTCTCTGGTACCCTGTTCTCTTTAATCTAGTTACTGTACTATAAAGAGCCCTGTCTCTCTGGTACCCTGTTCTGTTTAATCTAGTTACTGTACTATCTGGTACCCTGTTCTCTTTAATCTGGGTACTGTACTATATAGAGCCCTGTCTCTCTGGTACACTGTTCTCTTTAATCTGGGTACTGTACTATATAGAGCCCTGTCTCTCTGGTACCATGTTCTCTTTAATCTAGTTACTGTACTATATAGAGCCCTGTCTCTCTGGTACCCTGTTCTCTTTAATCTAGTTACTGTACTATATAGAGCCCGGTCTCTCTGGTACCCTGTTCTCTTTAATCTAGTTACTGTACTATATAGAGCCCTGTCTCTCTGGTACCCTGTTCTCTTTCATCTAGTTACTGTACTATCTGGTACCCTGTTCTCTTTAATCTAGTTACTGTACTATAAAGAGCCCTGTCTCTCTGGTACCCTGTTCTCTTTCATCTAGTTACTGTACTATCTGGTACCCTGTTCTCTTTAATCTGGGTACTGTACTATATAGAGCCCTGTCTCTCTGGTACCCTGTTCTCTTTAATCTGGGTACTGTACTATATAGAGCCTTGTCTCTCTGGTACCCTGTTCTCTTTAATCTGGGTACTCTACTATATAGAGCCCTGTCTCTCTGGTACCCTGTTCTCTTTAATCTGGGTACTCTACTATATAGAGCCCTGTCTCTCTGGTACCCTGTTCTCTTTAATCTGGGTACTGTACTATATAGAGCCCTGTCTCTCTGGTACCCTGTTCTCTTTAATCTGGGTACTCTACTATATAGAGCCCTGTCTCTCTGGTACCCTGTTCTCTTTAATCTAGTTACTGTACTATATAGAGCCCTGTCTCTCTGGTACCCTGTTCTGTTTAATATAGTTACTGTACTATCTGGTACCCTGTTCTCTTTAATCTAGTTACTGTACTATATAGAGCCCTGTCTCTCTGGTACCCTGTTCTCTTTAATCTAGTTACTGTACTATATAGAGCCCTGTCTCTCTGGTACCCTGTTCTCTTTAATCTAGTTACTGTACTATATAGAGCCCTGTCTCTCTGGTACCCTGTTCTCTTTAATCTAGTTACTGTACTATATAGAGCCCTGTCTCTCTGGTACCCTGTTCTCTTTAATCTGGGTACTGTACTATATAGAGCCCTGTCTCTCTGGTACCCTGTTCTCTTTAATCTGGGTACTGTACTATATAGAGCCCTGTCTCTCTGGTACCCTGTTCTCTTTAATCTAGTTACTGTACTATATAGAGCCCTGTCTCTCTGGTACCCTGTTCTCTTTAATCTAGTTACTGTACTATATAGAGCCCTGTCTCTCTGGTACCCTGTTCTCTTTAATCTGGGTACTGTACTATATAGAGCCCTGTCTCTCTGGTACCCTGTTCTCTTTAATCTGGGTACTGTACTATATAGAGCCCTGTCTCTCTGGTACCCTGTTCTCTTTAATCTAGTTACTGTACTATATAGAGCCCTGTCTCTCTGGTACCCTGTTCTCTTTAATCTAGTTACTGTACTATATAGAGCCCTGTCTCTCTGGTACCCTGTTCTCTTTAATCTAGTTACTGTACTATATAGAGCCCTGTCTCTCTGGTACCCTGTTCTCTTTAATCTAGTTACTGTACTATAAAGAGCCCTGTCTCTCTGGTACCCTGTTCTGTTTAATCTAGTTACTGTACTATCTGGTACCCTGTTCTCTTTAATCTGGGTACTGTACTATATAGAGCCCTGTCTCTCTGGTACACTGTTCTCTTTAATCTGGGTACTGTACTATATAGAGCCCTGTCTCTCTGGTACCATGTTCTCTTTAATCTAGTTACTGTACTATATAGAGCCCTGTCTCTCTGGTACCCTGTTCTCTTTAATCTAGTTACTGTACTATATAGAGCCCGGTCTCTCTGGTACCCTGTTCTCTTTAATCTAGTTACTGTACTATATAGAGCCCTGTCTCTCTGGTACCCTGTTCTCTTTCATCTAGTTACTGTACTATCTGGTACCCTGTTCTCTTTAATCTAGTTACTGTACTATAAAGAGCCCTGTCTCTCTGGTACCCTGTTCTCTTTCATCTAGTTACTGTACTATCTGGTACCCTGTTCTCTTTAATCTGGGTACTGTACTATATAGAGCCCTGTCTCTCTGGTACCCTGTTCTCTTTAATCTGGGTACTGTACTATATAGAGCCTTGTCTCTCTGGTACCCTGTTCTCTTTAATCTGGGTACTCTACTATATAGAGCCCTGTCTCTCTGGTACCCTGTTCTCTTTAATCTGGGTACTCTACTATATAGAGCCCTGTCTCTCTGGTACCCTGTTCTCTTTAATCTGGGTACTGTACTATATAGAGCCCTGTCTCTCTGGTACCCTGTTCTCTTTAATCTGGGTACTCTACTATATAGAGCCCTGTCTCTCTGGTACCCTGTTCTCTTTAATCTAGTTACTGTACTATATAGAGCCCTGTCTCTCTGGTACCCTGTTCTGTTTAATATAGTTACTGTACTATCTGGTACCCTGTTCTCTTTAATCTAGTTACTGTACTATATAGAGCCCTGTCTCTCTGGTACCCTGTTCTCTTTAATCTAGTTACTGTACTATATAGAGCCCCGTCTCTCTGGTACCCTGTTCTGTTTAATCTAGTTACTGTACTATCTGGTACCCTGTTCTCTTTAATCTGGGTACTGTACTATATAGAGCCCTGTCTCTCTGGTACCCTGTTCTCTTTAATCTGGGTACTGTACTATATAGAGCCCGGTCTCTCTGGTACCGTGTTCTCTTTAATCTAGTTACTGTACTACATAGAGCCCTGTCTCTCTGGTACCCTGTTCTCTTTAATCTACTTACTGTACTATATAGAGCCCTGTCTCTCTGGTACCCTGTTCTCTTTAATCTAGTTACTGTACTATATAGAGCCCTGTCTCTCTGGCACCCTGTTCTCTTTAATCTAGTTACTGTACTATATAGAGCCCTGTCTCTCTGGTACCCTGTTTCTCTTTAATCTAGTTACTGTACTATATAGAGCCCTGTCTCTCTGGTACCCTGTTCTCTTTAATCTAGGTACTGTACTATATAGAGCCCTGTCTCTCTGGTACCCTGTTCTCTTTAATCTGGGTACTGTACTATATAGAGCCCTGTCTCTCTGGTACCCTGTTCTCTTTAATCTGGGTACTGTACTATATAGAGCCCTGTCTCTCTGGTACCCTGTTCTCTTTAATCTGGGTACTGTACTATATAGAGCCCTGTCTCTCTGGTACCCTGTTCTCTTTAATCTAGGTTACTGTACTATATAGAGCCCTGTCTCTCTGGTACCCTGTTCTCTTTAATCTGGGTACTGTACTATATAGAGCCCTGTCTCTCTGGTACCCTGTTCGCTTTAATCTGGGTACTGTACTATATAAGCCCTGGGT
>NW_024059487.1:0-35117 GCF_016432855.1 Salvelinus namaycush | reverse complement strand
AGAGTCAATGTGGAGGCTATATACAGGGTATTACGGTACAGAGTCAATGTGGAGGCTATAATACAGGGTGTTACCGGTACAGAGTCCCCCCCCCCCCCCCCCCCAATGTGGAGGCTATTAACATGGGGTATTCCCGGTACAGAGTCAATGTTGGAGGCTATATACAGTGTGTTACCGGTTTACAGAGTCAATGTGGGAGGCTATTATACAGGGTATTACGGGCTACAGAGTCAATGTGGAGGCTATATACAGGGGTATTCCGGTACAGAGTTCACTGTGGAGGCTATATATACAGGGGTACCTACGGTACAGAGTCAATTGTTCGAGGCTCTATACAGGGTGTTCACGGTGATACAGAGTCAATGTGGAGGCTATATACAGGGGGGTACCGTTACCGGTACAGAGTCAATGTGGATGGCTCTAGTACCGGGTATACGGTTACAGATGTCAATGTGGAGGCTATATACAGGGTTGTTACCGGTACAGAGTCAATGTGAGGCTATATACAGGGTATTACGGTACAGAGTCAATGTGGAGGCTATATACAGGGTATTACTGGTACAGAGTCAAGTGTGGAGGCTATATACAGGGTATTACGGTACAGAGTCAATTGTGGAGGCTTATATACAGGGATGTTTACGGTACAGAGTCAATGTGGCAGGGCTATATACAGGGGTATTCCGGTTACAGAGTCACTGTGGAGGCTTATTATACAGGGTATTACGGTACTAGAGTCAATGTGGAGGCTTATATACAGGGGTTTTAACGTTTACAGAGTCAATGTGGAGGCTATATACAGGGTATTACGTTTTACAGAGTCAATGTGGAGGCTATATACAGGGGTTACGGTACAGAGTCAATGTGGAGGCTATATACAGGGGGTACTGGTACAGAGTCAATGTGGAGGCTATATACAGGGTGTTACCGGTACAGAGTCAATGTGGAGGCTATATACAGGGTGTTACGGTACAGAGTCAATGTGGAGGCTATATACAGGGAGGTACCGGTTAGACAGAGTCCAATGTGGAGGCTATATACAGGGAGTACCGGTACAGAGTCAATGTGGAGGCTATATACAGGGGTACGCGTACAGAGTCAATGTGGAGTGCTATATACAGGGGGTACCTGTTACAGAGTCTAATGTGGAGGCTATATTACAGGGTATACGGTACAGAGTCAATGTGGAGGCTATATACAGGGTGTTACGGTACAGAGTCAATGTGGATGCTATATACAGGGGTACCGGTACAGAGTCAATGTGGAGGCTATATACAGGGTATTACGTACAGAGTCAATGTGGAGGCTATATACAGGGTGTTACGGTACAGAGTCAATGTGGAGGCTATATAACAGGGGGGTACCGGTACAGAGTCAATGTGGAGGCTATATACAGGGGGTACGGTACAGAGTCAATGTGGAGGCTATATAACAGGGGCTTGGTACCCGGTACAGAGTCAATGTGGAGGCTATATACAGGTGTACCGGTACAGAGTCAATGTGGAGGCTATATACAGGGGTGTACGGTACAGAGTCAATGTGGAGGCTATATACAGGGTATACGGTACAGAGTCAATGTGGAGGCTATATACAGGGGGTACCGGTACAGAGTCAATGTGGAGGCTATATACAGGGTATTACGGTACAGAGTCAATGTGGAGGCTATATACAGGTGGTACCGGTACAGAGTCAATGTGGAGGCTATATACAGGGTATTACGGTACAGAGTCAATGTGGAGGCTATATACAGGGTGTTATGGTACAGAGTCAATGTGGAGGCCATATACAGGGGGTACCGGTACAGAGTCAATGTGGAGGCTATATACAGGGTATTACGGTACAGAGTCAATGTGGAGGCTATATACAGGGTGTTACGGTACAGAGTCAATGTGGAGGCTATATACAGGGTGTTACGGTACAGAGTCATGTGGAGGCTATATACAGGGGGTACCGGTACAGAGTCAATGTGGAGGCTATATACAGGGGGTACCGGTACAGAGTCAATGTGGAGGCTATATACAGGGGGTACCGGTACAGAGTCAATGTGGAGGCTATATACAGGGGGTACTGGTACAGAGTCAATGTGGAGGCTATATACAGGGTGTTACGGTACAGAGTCAATGTGGAGGCTATATACAGGGTGTTACGGTACAGAGTCAATGTGGAGGCTATATACAGGGGGTACCGGTACAGAGTCATTGTGGAGGCTATATACAGGGGGTACCGGTACAGAGTCAATGTGGAGACTATATACATGGGGTACCGGTACAGAGTCAATGTGGAGGCTATATACAGGGGGTACCGGTACAGAGTCAATGTGGAGGCTATATACAGGGGGTACCGGTACAGAGTCAATGTGGAGGCTATATACAGGGGTACTGGTACAGAGTCAATGTGGAGGCTATATACAGGGTGTTACGGTACAGAGTCAATGTGGAGGCTATATACAGGGTGTTACGGTACAGAGTCAATGTGGAGGCTATATACAGGGGGTACCGGTACAGAGTCAATGTGGAGGCTATATACAGGGGGTACCGGTACAGAGTCAATGTGGAGGCTATATACAGGGGGTACCGGTACAGAGTCA
Organism: Salvelinus namaycush; assembly: GCF_016432855.1. Classification (NCBI taxonomy): domain Eukaryota; kingdom Metazoa; phylum Chordata; class Actinopteri; order Salmoniformes; family Salmonidae; genus Salvelinus; species Salvelinus namaycush. Next base: position 32,533 of record NW_024059487.1, on the reverse strand, counting down.
ATGTGGAGGCTATATACAGGGGGTACTGGTACAGAGTCAATGTGGAGGCTATATACAGGGGGTACCGGTACAGAGTCAATGTGGAGGCTATATACAGGGGGTACCGGTACAGAGTCAATGTGGAGACTATATACAGGGTGTTACGGTACAGAGTCAATGTGGAGGCTATATACAGGGTGTTACGGTACAGAGTCAATGTGGAGACTATATACAGGGTGTTACGGTACAGAGTCAATGTGGAGACTATATACAGGGGGTACCGGTACAGAGTCAATGTGGAGGCTATATACAGGGGGTACCGGTACAGAGTCAATGTGGAGGCTATATACAGGGTGTACCGGTACAGAGTCAATGTGGAGGCTATATACAGGGGGTACCGGTACAGAGTCAATGTGGAGGCTATATACAGGGTGTACCGGTACAGAGTCAATGTGGAGGCTATATACAGGGGGTACCGGTACAGAGTCAATGTGGAGGCTATATACAGGGTATTACGGTACAGAGTCAATGTGGAGGCTATATACAGGGGTACCGGTACAGAGTCAATGTGGAGGCTATATACAGGGTATTACGGTACAGAGTCAATGTGGAGGCTATATACAGGGTGTTATGGTACAGAGTCAATGTGGAGGCCATATACAGGGGGTACCGGTACAGAGTCAATGTGGAGGCTATATACAGGGTATTACGGTACAGAGTCAATGTGGAGGCTATATACAGGGTATTACGGTACAGAGTCAATGTGGAGGCTATATACAGGGGGTTACGGTACAGAGTCAATGTGGAGGCTATATACAGGGGGTACCGGTACAGAGTCAATGTGGAGGCTATATACAGGGTATTACGGTACAGAGTCAATGTGGAGGCTATATACAGGGGGTACCGGTACAGAGTCAATGTGGAGGCTATATACAGGGTATTACGGTACAGAGTCAATGTGGAGGCTATATACAGGGTGTTACGGTACAGAGTCAATGTGGAGGCTATATACAGGGGGTACCGGTACAGAGTCAATGTGGAGGCTATATACAGGGTATTACGGTACAGAGTCAATGTGGAGGCTATATACAGGGGGTTACGGTACAGAGTCAATGTGGAGGCTATATACAGGGTATTACGGTACAGAGTCAATGTGGAGGCTATATACAGGGTATTACGGTACAGAGTCAATGTGGAGGCTATATACAGGGGTACCGGTACAGAGTCAATGTGGAGGCTATATACAGGGGGTACCGGTACAGAGTCAATGTGGAGGCTATATACAGGGTGTACCGGTACAGAGTCAATGTGGAGGCTATATACAGGGGGTACCGGTACAGAGTCAATGTGGAGGCTATATACAGGGTGTACCGGTACAGAGTCAATGTGGAGGCTATATACAGGGGGTACCGGTACAGAGTCAATGTGGAGGCTATATACAGGGTATTACGGTACAGAGTCAATGTGGAGGCTATATACAGGGGTACCGGTACAGAGTCAATGTGGAGGCTATATACAGGGTATTACGGTACAGAGTCAATGTGGAGGCTATATACAGGGTGGTACGGTACAGAGTCAATAGGAGGCTATATACAGAGGGGTACCGGTACAGAGTCAATGTGGAGGCTATATACAGGGTGTTACGGTACAGAGTCACTATGGAGGCTATATACAGGGTGTTACGGTACAGAGTCAATGTGGAGGCTATATACAGGGGGTTACGGTACAGAGTCAATGTGGAGACTATATACAGGGTGTTACGGTACAGAGTCAATGTGGAGGCTATATACAGGGGTACCGGTACAGAGTCAATGTGGAGGCTATATACAGGGGGTACCGGTACAGAGTCAATGTGGAGGCTATATACAGGGTGTACCGGTACAGAGTCAATGTGGAGGCTATATACAGGGGGTACCGGTACAGAGTCAATGTGGAGGCTATATACAGGGTGTACCGGTACAGAGTCAATGTGGAGGCTATATACAGGGGGTACCGGTACAGAGTCAATGTGGAGGCTATATACAGGGTATTACGGTACAGAGTCAATGTGGAGGCTATATACAGGGGTACCGGTACAGAGTCAATGTGGAGGCTATATACAGGGTATTACGGTACAGAGTCAATGTGGAGGCTATATACAGGGTATTACGGTACAGAGTCAATGTGGAGGCTATATACAGGGGTACCGGTACAGAGTCAATGTGGAGGCTATATACAGGGTATTACGGTACAGAGTCAATGTGGAGGCTATATACAGGGGTACCGGTACAGAGTCAATGTGGAGGCTATATAAAGGGGGTACCGGTACAGAGTCAATGTGGAGGCTATATACAGGGTGTACCGGTACAGAGTCAATGTGGAGGCTATATACAGGGGGTACCGGTACAGAGTCAATGTGGAGGCTATATACAGGGTGTACCGGTACAGAGTCAATGTGGAGGCTATATACAGGGGGTACCGGTACAGAGTCAATGTGGAGGCTATATACAGGGTATTACGGTACAGAGTCAATGTGGAGGCTATATACAGGGGTACCGGTACAGAGTCAATGTGGAGGCTATATACAGGGTATTACGGTACAGAGTCAATGTGGAGGCTATATACAGGGTGTTACGGTACAGAGTCAATGTGGAGGCTATATACAGGGTGTTACGGTACAGAGTCAATGTGGAGGCTATATACAGGGGGTACCGGTACAGAGTCAATGTGGAGACTATATACAGGGTGTTACGGTACAGAGTCAATGTGGAGGCTATATACAGGGTGTTACGGTACAGAGTCAATGTGGAGGCTATATACAGGGTGTTACGGTACAGAGTCAATGTGGAGGCTACATACAGGGTATTACGGTAGAGTCAATGTGGAGGCTATATACAGGGTATTACGGTAGAGTCAATGTGGAGGCTATATACAGGGGGTACCGGTACAGAGTCAATGTGGAGGCTATATACAGGGGGTACCGGTACAGAGTCAATGTGGAGACTATATACAGGGTGTACCGGTACAGAGTCAATGTGGAGGCTATATACAGGGGGTACCGGTACAGAGTCAATGTGGAGGCTATATACAGGGGGTACCGGTACAGAGTCAATGTGGAGGCTATATACAGGGGGTACCGGTACAGAGTCAATGTGGAGGCTATATACAGGGGGTACCGGTACAGAGTCAATGTGGAGGCTATATACAGGGGGTACCGGTACAGAGTCAATGTGGAGGCTATATACAGGGGGTACCTGTACAGAGTCAATGTGGAGGCTATATACAGGGGGTACCTGTACAGAGTCAATGTGGAGGCTATATACAGGGGGTACTGGTACAGAGTCAATGTGGAGGCTATATACAGGGGGTACCGGTACAGAGTCAATGTGGAGGCTATATACAGGGTATTACGGTACAGAGTCAATGTGGAGGCTATATACAGGGGGTACCGGTACAGAGTCAATGTGGAGGCTATATACAGGGGGTACCGGTACAGAGTCAATGTGGAGGCTATATACAGGGGGTACCGGTACAGAGTCAATGTGGAGACTATATACAGGGGGTACCGGTACAGAGTCAATGTGGAGGCTATATACAGGGTATTACGGTACAGAGTCAATGTGGAGGCTATATACAGGGTGTTACGGTACAGAGTCAATGTGGAGGCTATATACAGGGGGTACCGGTACAGAGTCAATGTGGAGGCTATATACAGGGTATTACGGTACAGAGTCAATGTGGAGGCTATATACAGGGTGTTACGGTACAGAGTCAATGTGGAGGCTATATACAGGGTGTTACGGTACAGAGTCAATGTGGAGGCTATATACAGGGGGTACCGGTACAGAGTCAATGTGGAGGCTATATACAGGGTATTACGGTACAGAGTCAATGTGGAGGCTATATACAGGGTATTACGATACAGAGTCAATGTGGAGGCTATATACAGGGTGTTACGGTACAGAGTCAATGTGGAGGCTATATACAGGGTATTACGGTACAGAGTCAATGTGGATGCTATATACAGGGGGTACCGGTACAGAGTCAATGTGGAGGCTATATACAGGGTATTACGGTACAGAGTCAATGTGGAGGCTATATACAGGGGGTACCGGTACAGAGTCAATGTGGAGGCTATATACAGGGGGTACCGGTACAGAGTCAATGTGGAGGCTATATACAGGAGGTACCGGTACAGAGTCAATGTGGAGGCTATATACAGGGGGTACCGGTACAGAGTCAATGTGGAGGCTATATACAGGAGGTACCGGTACAGAGTCAATGTGGAGGCTATATACAGGGGGTACCGGTACAGAGTCAATGTGGAGGCTATATACAGGGGGTACCGGTACAGAGTCAATGTGGAGGCTATATACAGGAGGTACCGGTACAGAGTCAATGTGCAGGGGCACCGGTGTCGAGGTAATATGTACATGTAGGTAGCGTTAAAGTGATTATGCATAGATAACAGAGTATCAGCAGCTTAGAAGAGGGGGGGGGGGGGGGCAATGCAGAAAGTCTGGGTAGCCATTCGGTTAGCTGTTCAGGAGTCTTATGGCTTGGGGGTAGAAGCTGTTTAGAAGCCTCTTGGACTTGGCGCTCTGGTACCGCTTGCCGTGCTGTAGCAGAAAGAACAGTCTATGACTTGGGTGGCTGGAGTCGTTGAAAATGTTTAGGGCCTTCCTCTGACACCGCCTGGTATAGAGGTCCTGGATGGCAGGAAGCTTGGCCCCAGTGATGTACTGGGCCATACCCACTACCCTCTGTAGCGCCTTACGGTCAGATGCCGAGCAGTTGACAAACCAGGCGGTGCTGCAACCGGTCAGGATGCTCTCGATGGTGCAGCTGTACAATTTTGAGGATCTGTGGACCCATGCCAAATCTTTTCAGTCTCCTGAGGGGGAAAAGGTTTTGTCGTGCCCTCTTCACAACTGTCTTGGTGTGTTTGGACCATGATACTTCGTTGGTGATGTGGACACCAAGGAACTTGAAACTATCGACCTGCTCCCCTACAGCCCCATCGATGAGAATGGGGGCCTGTTCGGCCCGCCTTTTCCTGTAGTCCACGATCAGCTCCTTTGTCTTGATCACATTGAGGGAGAGGTTGTTGTCCTGGTACCACACTGCCAGGTCTCTGACCTCCTCCCTATAGGCTGTCTCATCGTTGTCGGTGATCAGGCCTACCACTGTTGTGTCGTCGGCAAACTTAATGATGGTGTTGGAGTCTTGGCCATGCAGTCGTGGGTGAACAGGGTGAACAGGAGGGGACTGAGTACCACCCTGAGGGGTCGCAGTGTTGAGGATCAACGAATTGCAAAAATCACTGAAGCTGGAGTCATATCTCCCTCTAACTTTAAACATCAGCTGTCAGAGCAGCTTACCGATCACTGTACCTGTTCACATCTGTAAATAGCCCACCCAATCTACCTCATCCCCATATTGTTACTTATCTTCTTGCTCTTTTGCACCCCAGTATCTCTACTTGCACATCATCATCTGCACATCTATCACTCCAGTATTAATTGCTAAATTGTAATTATTTCGCCACTTTGGCCTATTTATTGCCTTATCTCCCTTATCCTACCTCATTTGCACATGCTGTATATAGATTCTTCTACTGTATTATTGACTGTATGTTTGTTTATTCCATGTGTAACTCTGTGTTGTTGTATGTGTTGCACTGCTTTGCTTTATCTTGGCCAGGTCGCAGTTGTAAATGAGAACTTGTTCTCAACTAGCCTACCTGGTCAAATAAAGGTGTTCTCAACTAGTCTACCTGGTTAAATAAAGGTGTTCTCAACTAGTCTACCTGGTTAAATAAAGGTGTTCTCAACTAGTCTACCTGGTTAAATAAAGGTGTTCTCAACTAGTCTACCTGGTTAAATAAAGGTGTTCTCAACTAGTCTACCTGGTTAAATAAAGGTGTTCTCAACTAGTCTACCTGGTTAAATAAAGGTGTTCTCAACTAGTCTACCTGGTTAAATAAAGGTGTTCTCAACTAGTCTACCTGGTTAAATAAAGGTGTTCTCAACTAGTCTACCTGGTTAAAGGTGTTCTCAACTAGTCTACCTGGTTAAATAAAGGTGTTCTCAACTAGTCTACCTGGTTAAATAAAGGTGTTCTCAACTAGTCTACCTGGTTAAATAAAGGTGTTCTCAACTAGTCTACCTGGTTAAATAAAGGTGTTCTCAACTAGTCTACCTGGTTAAATAAAGGTGTTCTCAACTAGTCTACCTGGTTAAATAAAGGTGTTCTCAACTAGTCTACCTGGTTAAATAAAGGTGTTCTCAACTAGTCTACCTGGTTAAATAAAGGTGTTCTCAACTAGTCTACCTGGTTAAATAAAGGTGTTCTCAACTAGTCTACCTGGTTAAATAAAGGTGTTCTCAACTAGCCTACCTGGTTAAATAAAGGTGTTCTCAACTAGTCTACCTGGTTAAATAAAGGTGTTCTCAACTAGTCTACCTGGTTAAATAAAAGTGTTCTCAACTAGTCTACCTGGTTAAATAAAAGTGAAATAAATTAAGGTCTACACCTGTTGTATTCGAATAACATTTGATTTGATTTAACGTTGAAAATGGTGTTCCTCTGTCGTTTCCAGGATCGAATCCATTGATAAGATGGAATCGGATTTCAAGAACTGTCACATGTTCCTGGTGACTATACTTAACAAAGCTGTCTGCCGGGGGTCATTTCCACACTGTAAGTTACACACGGATCTGTTCAATTAGGATTGTTGTGTGAAGGGGTGTCTGCTGTTGAGGGGTGTCTGCTGTTGAGTGGTGTCTGCTGTTGAGGGGTGTCTGCTGTTGAGGGGTGTCTGCTGTTGAAGGGTGTCTGCTGTTGAAGGGTGTCTGCTGTTGAAGGGTGTCTGCTGTTGAAGGGTGTCTGCTGTTGAGGGGTGGTGTCTGCTGTTGAAGGGTGGTGTCTGCTGTTGAGTGGTGTCTGCTGTTGAAGGGTGGTGTCTGCTGTTGAAGGGTGGTGTCTGCTGTGAGGGGTGTCTGCTGTTGAAGGGTGTCTGCTGTTGAAGGGTGTCTGCTGTTGAAGGGTGTCTGCTGTTGAAGGGTGTCTGCTGTTGAGGGGATTTCTGCTGTTGAGGGTGTCTGCTGTTGAGGGTGTCTGCTGTTGAGGGTGTCTGCTGTTGAGGGTGTCTGCTGTTGAGGGTGTCTGCTGTTGAAGGGTGTCTGCTGTTGAAGGGTGTCTGCTGTTGAAGGGTGGTGTCTGCTGTTGAAGGGTGGTGTCTGCTGTTGAAGGGTGGTGTCTGCTGTTGAAGGGTGGGCTATTGAAGGGTGGGCTATTGAAGGGTGGGCTATTGAAGGGTGGTGTCTGCTATTGAAGGGTGGTGTCTGCTATTGAAGGGTGGTGTCTGCTATTGAAGGGTGGTGTCTGCTGTTGAGTGGTGTCTGCTGTTGAAGGGTGTCTGCTGTTGAAGGGTGGTGTCTGCTGTTGAAGGGTGGTGTCTGCTATTGAAGGGTGGTGTCTGCTATTGAAGGGTGGTGTCTGCTGTTGAAGGGTGGTGTCTGCTATTGAAGGGTGGTGTCTGCTATTGAAGGGTGGTGTCTGCTGTTGAAGGGTGGTGTCTGCTGTTGAAGGGTGGTGTCTGCTGTTGAAGGGTGGTGTCTGCTGTTGAAGGGTGGTGTCTGCTGTTGAAGGGTGGTGTCTGCTGTTGAAGGGTGGTGTCTGCTGTTGAGTGGTGTCTGCTTTGAAGGGTGTCCTGACAGTCTTTTCTCTGTTCTCTCTTATAGTGGAGTCCCTTGCCCTGTCTCTGATGGCCGGCTTTGAGCAGTGTTGAGAGAAGAGCATCTCTTTCTGCCCGCCCACCCGACCCTCCGCCCACCCGACCTTCTGACCCCCCCCGACCCACGACCCTGCGCCCACCAGACCACCTGACCCCCAGACCCCCTGACCCCCAGACCCCCTGACCCTCCGCCCACCAGACCATCCGCCCACCTGACCCCTCAACCCCCAGACCACCTGACCCCCTGACCCCTCAACCCCCTGACCCCTCAACCCCCAGACCACCCCTCAAGACTCTACAACACTGGCTACGTCCCAATGGGCACCCTTTAAAGTGCACTACTTTTGGCCCTCTAGGGAATAGAGTGGCATTTGGGACACTGTAGTTGTTGTTGTTGACATCATAGGAGCCAGAAGTGATAGACAAGCGGTCTGTTTCTCCACTAGCAACTGGGAAAGACATCATTCACCAGTCTCCTAAATCATGGATGCTCCTCATCAATACCCTCAAGACAATACAGAAGTATTACAAATGTGCTTGTAAATGTTGTTGATTTTGAAGCTGTTTTATGGTGTTGTCATCAAGGCTTCCTGCACTGCTGTTAGTGTTTTACAACTATGGATTTACATTTGTTGGATTTTGATTTTCTGGTGAGATTATTTTTGAATTGTTTGCATTTGTACATTTTGTTAATTTTAGCAATTGGAACAACTGTCAATCCAGAATATCATAATAATGTTTAATATCTCAGATGTATTTCTCCCTGGTGTTAGTTTAGTTCATTGAAATGTACGGGTTAATAAGAAACATAAGAACTAAATATTAAATCAAACTTTTCAGACACGTTCACTTTATCCATTTAAAAAAAAAAAACTTTACAGCCTTATTCTAAAATGAATAATTTGTTTGAGGAAATCTACATAATGACATCACAGTAACAGGTCTAGAAATACCTTATTTACATAAATATTGAGACTCAGAATTGAGCTCAGGTGCATCCTGTTTCCATTGATCATCCTTGAGATGTTTCTACAAATTGATTGGAGTCCACCTGTGGTCAATTCAATTGATTGGACATGATTTGGAAAGGCACACACCTGTCTATATAAGGTCCCACAGTTGACAGTGCATGTCAGAGCAAAAACCAAGTCATGAGGTTGAAGGAATTGTCCGTAGAGCTCCGAGACAGGATTGTGTCGAGGCACAGATCTGGGGAAGGGGACCAAAACGTTTCTGCAGCATTGAAGGTCCCCAAGAACACACTGGCCTCCATCATTCTTAAATGGAAGAAGTTTGGAACCACCAAGACTCTTCCTAGAGCTGGCCTCCTGGCCAAACAGCAATCGGGGGAGAAGGGCCTTGCTCAGGGAGGTGACCAAGAACCCGATGGTCACTCTAACAGAGCTCCAGAGTTCATCTGTGGAGATGGGAGAACCTTCCAGAAGGACAACCATCTCTGCAGCACTCCACCAATCAGGCCTTTATGGTAGAGTGGCCAGAAGGAAGCCACTCCTCTGTAAAAGGCACATGACAGCCCGCTTGGAGTTTGCCAAAAGGCGCCTAAAGAACTGACCATGAGAAACAAGATTCTCTGGTCTGATTAAACCAAGATTGAACTCTTTGTCCTGAATGCCAAGCGTCACGTCTGGAGGAAACCTGACACCGCTCATCACCTGGTCAATACCATCCCTACGGTGATATAGACATATATATATATATATATATATATATATATATATATATATATATATATATATATAGATATATAACATACAGTGAAGCATGTTGGTGGCAGCATCATGCTGTGGGGATGTTTTTAAGCTGCAGGGACTGGGAGACTAGTCAGGATCAAGGGAAAGATGAACGGAGCAAAGTACAGAGAGATCCTTGATGAAAACCTGCTACAGAGCACTCAGGACCTCAGACTGGGGTGAAGGTTCACCTTCCAACAGGACAACGACCCTAAGCATACAGCCAAGACAACGCAGGAGTGGCTTTGGTACAAGTCTCTGAATGTCCTTTACTGGCCCAGCCAGAGCCCGGACTTGAACCCGATTGAACATCTCTGGAGACCTGAAAATAGCTGTGCAGCGACGCTCCCCATCCAACCTGACAGAGCTTGAGAAGATCTGCAGAGAAGAATGGGAGAAACTCCCCAAATACAGATGTGCCAAGCTTGTATAGTTATACCCAAGAAGATTCGAGGCTGTAATCGCTGCCAAAGGTGCTTCAACAAAGTACTGAGTAAAAAAAAAAAAAAAAAAAAAAAAAAAAAAAAAAGTACTGAGTAAAAGGTTTGAATACTTATGTAAATGTGATATTTAATTTAAGTTTATTAACATTTGAAAACATTTCTAAAAACTTGTTTTTGCTTTGTCATGGGGTATTGTATGTTAGTTGATGAGGGGGGAAAACAATTGAATCACTTTTAGAATAAGTCTGTAATGTATACTTATGTAGCATTCATTGAGGAGTGTGTTTACAGCCCTTCCCTTGTAAGTCGTTTCCGGCCATCCCCAGTGGATGAAGTCAAAGATAGTCTGTTATATTGACAACACATTCGAGTGACCGCTCTTAACAATGAAATTTACATGTCCTCAAAGATGGAAGGCAGAAGAGATGAGGTGGGACCATTCTAGCCAATGAGAGGGCAGATACGCATATAACAGGCCTAAGAGGCAATAGAGACCCAAGACTCATCTTTGTGTGTGTCAGTAAGTATACAATAGAGACCCAAGACTCATCTTTGCGTGTCATTAAGTATACAATAGAGACCCAAGACTCATCTTTGCGTGTCATTAAGTATACAATAGAGACCCAAGACTCATCTTTGCGTGTCATTAAGTATACAATAGAGACCCAAGACTCATCTTTGCGTGTCATTAAGTATACAATAGAGACCCAAGACTCATCTTTGCGTGGCATTAAGTATACAATAGAGACCCAAGACTCATCTTTGCGTGTCATTAAGTATACAATAGAGACCCAAGACTCATCTTTGCGTGTCATTAAGTATACAATAGAGACCCAAGACTCATCTTTGCGTGTCATTAAGTATACAATAGAGACCCAAGACTCATCTTTGCGTGTCATTAAGTATACAATAGAGACCCAAGACTCATCTTTGCGTGTCATTAAGTATACAATAGAGACCCAAGACTCATCTTTGCGTGGCATTAAGTATACAATAGAGACCCAAGACTCATCTTTGCGTGTCATTAAGTATACAATAGAGACCCAAGACTCATCTTTGCGTGTCATTAAGTATACAATAGAGACCCAAGACTCATCTTTGCGTGTCATTAAGTATACAATAGAGACCCAAGACTCATCTTTGCGTGTCATTAAGTATACAATAGAGACCCAAGACTCATCTTTGCGTGTCATTAAGTATACAATAGAGACCCAAGACTCATCTTTGCGTGTCATTAAGTATACAATAGAGACCCAAGACTCATCTTTGCATGGCATTAAGTGACAGCATAGGCAGCGCCGTTCAGGCCATCTCCATTTTAAAGTAGTATATTTTCTTCAGCTCTTAAGAATCCCCACCCAGTTGACAACTTTAAAATGGTGCAAGCCCTCAGTGGCAATGTCCTAAAACGGGTAAAATGCATGAGTCCTCTAATCTTTGTGACAAGCACAACTAATATGAAGTTGTTTTTGGGTAAATTGCTTTAATGCCACATGGGTCCACATACAGTACCAGTCAAAAGTTTTAGAACACCTAATTTCCAGGGTTATTCTTTCTTTTTTACTATTTTCTACATTGTAGAATAATAGTGAAGACAACACTATGAAATAACACATATGGAATCATGTAGTAACCAAAAAAGTGTTAAACAAAACTAAATAGATTTTAGATTCTTGAAATAGCCACCCTTGGCCTTGATGACAGCTTTGCACATTCTTGGCATTCTCTCAACCAGCTTCAAATCAGATGTTATTGGTCACGTACACATGGTTAACACATGTTATTGGTCACGTACACATGGTTAGCAGATGTTATTGGTCACGTACACGTGGTTAGCAGATGTTATTGCGGGTGTAGCAAAATGCTTGTGATTCTAGCTCCAACAGTGCAGTAATATCTAACAATATCACAACCCAAATACACGTAAATCTAAGTAAGGAATGGATTAAGAATATACAGTTGAAGTCAGAAGTTTACATACACCTTCGCCAAATACATTTAAACTCAGTTTTTTACAATTCCTGACATTTAATCCTAGTAAAAATTCCCTGTCTTAGGTCATTTAGGATCACCACTTTATTTTAAGAATGTCAGAAATGTCAGAATAATAGTAGAGAGAATGATTTTTTTCAGCTTTTATTTATTTCATCACATTCCCAGTGGGTCAGAAGTTTACATACACTCAATTAGCATTTGGTAGCATTGCCTTTAAATTGTTTAACTTGGGTCAAACGTTTCGGGTAGCCTTCCACAAGCTTCCCCACAATAAGTTGGGTGAATTTTGGCCCATTCCACCTGACAGAGCTGGTGTAACTGAGTCAGGTTTGTGGGTCTCCTTGCTCCCACACACTTTTTCAGTTCTGCCCAGAAATGTTCTATAGGATTGAGGTCAGGGCTTTGTGATGGCCACTCCAATACCTTGATTTTGTTGTCCTTAGGCCATTTTGCCACAACTTTGGAAGTATACTTGGGGTCATTGTCCATTTGGAAGACCCATTTGCGACCAAGCTGTAACTTCCTGTCTGATGTCTTGAGATGTTTCAATATATCCACATAATTATTCTTCCTCATGATGCCATCTATTTTGTGAAGTGCACCAGTCCCTCCTGCAGCAAAGCACCCCCACAACATGATGCTGCCACTCCCGTGCTTCACGGTTGGGATGGTGTTCTTTGGCTTGCAAGCATCTCCCTCCCAAACATAACAATGGTCATTATGGCCAAACAGTTCTATTTTTGTTTCATCAGACCAGAGGACATTTCTCCAAAAAGTACAATCTTTGTTTCCATGTGCAGTTGCAAACCGTAGTCTGGCTTTTTTATGGCAGTTTTGGAGCAGTTGCATCTTCTTTGCTGAGCAGTCTTTCAGGTTATGTCACTATAGGACTCGTTTTACTGTGGATATAGATACTTTTGTACCTGTTTCCTCCAGCATCTTCAAAAGGTACTTTGCTGTTGTTCTGGGATTGATTTGCACTTTTCACACCAAAGTACGTTCATCTCTAGGAAACAGAAAGCGTCTCCTTCCTGAGTGGTATGACGGCTGCTTGGTCCCATGGTGTTTATACTTGCGTACTATTGTTTGTACAGATGAACGTGGTACCTTCAGGCGTTTGGAAATTGCTCCCAAGGATGAACTAGACTTGTGGAGGTCTACCATTTTTTTTTTGAGATCTTGGCTGATTTCTTTTGATTTTCCCATGATGCAAAGAGGCGCTGAGTTTGAAGGTAGGCCTTGACATACATCCACAGGTACACCTCCAATTGACTCAAATTATGTCAATTAGCCTATCAGAAGCTTCTAAAGCCATTACATAATTTTCTGGAATTTTCCAAGCTGTTTAAAGGCACAGTCAACTTAGTGTATGTAGACTTCTGACCCATTGGAAATGTGATACAGTGAATTATAAGTGAAATTATCTGTCTGTAAACAATTGTTGGAAAAATTAGTAGATGTCCTAACCGACTTGCCGAAACTATAGTTTGTTATTACAGTCAGCTAGATCTACTGTCTCTATTATATTATGACAGACCAGCTAGATCTATTATCTCTATTATATTATGACAGACCAGCTAGATCTATTATCTCTATTATAGTATAACAGACCAGCTAGATTTACAGTCTTATAATATGACAGACCAGCTAGATCTACTGTTTCTTTTATATAATGACAGACCAGCTTTATCTAGTGTCTCTATTATATTATGACAGACCAGCTAGATCTACTGTCTCTATTATATTATGACAGACCAGCAAGATCTAGCTGGTCTGTCATAATATAATAGAGACAGTAGATCTAGCAGGTCTGTCATAATATAATAGAGACAGTAGATCTAGCAGGTCTGTCATAATATAATAGAGACAGTAGATCTAGCAGGTCTGTCATAATATAATAGAGACACTAGATAAAGCTGGTCTGTCATAATATAATAGAGACAGTAGATCTAGCAGGTCTGTCATAATATAATAGAGACACTAGATAAAGCTGGTCTGTCATAATATAAAACGTACACAAGATCTAGCAGGTCTGTCATAATATAGCAGGTCTGTCATAATATAATAGAGACAGTATATCTAGCTGGTCTGTCATAATATAGCAGGTCTGTCATAATATAATAGAGACAGTAGATCTAGCTCATCTGTCATAATATAGTAGAGACAGTAGTTGTAGCTGGTCTAGCGTAATATAATAGAGACAGTATATCTAGCTGGTCTGTCATAATATAATAGAGACAGACCTGCACCTTCAACACCCGAAGCTAATTATTAACATTAACATGATGCCTTCTAATTGCAGTCGTTGTACTCATAATATACAGGAGAACGATCGCCTTACGGCGAGAATAGCTGTGCTGCTAGCCCAGCTTCAGACGCAATCGTTAGGCAAGGGTAATTTCAGTGTAGGAAAGGAAGAAACAGCGTCTGTGCCACCAGTAAGTACAGATAGTAACGTTAGTATAAACCCCCCCGCACAGTCCCCGCAGCCGGACAACTTTCTTATGGTTTCTGGAGGGAAATGCTGTAGGAATGCTCAACCGGTGTCGCTCATTCAGCCGACAGAAATTTTCAACCGGTTCTCCCCATTAAGCAACGAGTCGGAGTCTGAGGCCGAGCCTTCTCTGGTCTCTCCTCCCCCCCGTTACGGGGTCTGAGACGCCGAAGCTTCCCACCATTAGCTCTGACAAATTGAAAACCCTAGTCATTGGCGACTCCATTACCCGCAGTATTAGACTTAAAACGAATCACCCAGCGATCATACACTGTTTACCAGGGGGCAGGGCTACCGACGTTAAGGCTAATCTAAAGATGGTGCTGGCTAAAGCTAAAACTGGCGAGTGTAGAGAGTATAGAGATATTGTTATCCACGTCGGCACCAACGATGTTAGGATGAAATAGTCAGAGGTCACCAAGCGCAACATAGCTTCAGCGTGTAAATCAGCTAGAAAGATGTCGGCATCGAGTAATTGTCTCTGGCCCCCTCCCAGTTAGGGGGAGTGATGAGCTCTACAGCAGAGTCTCACAACTCAATCGCTGGTTGAAAACTGTTTTCTGCCCCTCCCAAAAGATAGAATTTGTAGATAATTGGCCCTCTTTCTGGGACTCACCCACAAACAGGACCAAGCCTGGCCTGCTGAGGAGTGACGACTCCATCCTAGCTCTCATCTTATCTACGAACATAGACAGGGCTCTAACTCCTCTAGCTCCACAATGAGATAGGGTGCAGGCCAGGCAGCAGGCTGTTAGCCAGCCTGCCAGCTTAGTGGAGTCTGCCAATAGCATAGTCAGTGTAGTCAGCTCAGCTATCCCCATTGAGACTGTGTCTGTGCTTTGACCTAGGTTGGGCAAAACTAAACATGGCGGTGTTCGTCTTAGTAATCTCACAAGGATAAAGACCTCCTCCATTCCTGCCATTATCGAAAGAGATCGTGATACCTCACATCTCAAAATAGGGCTACTTAATGTTAGATCCCTCACTTCAAAGGCAGTTATAGTCAATGAACTAATCACTGATCATAATCTTGATGTGATTGCCCTGACTGAAACATAGCTTAAAATCTTTTCTCAATAGGGGGTGCTGTTTTCACTTTGTAAAAATTTCGTTCCCAAATTAAACTGCCTCGTACTCAATTCTTGCTCGTACAATATGCATATTATTATTACTATTGGATAGAAAACACTCTCTAGTTTCTAAAACCTTTTGAATTATATCTGTGAGTAAAACAGAACTCAAGTTGGAGCTAACTTCCTGTGAGATCTGAAATCAGGCAGGCTGTTCTGGGGTCAGTTTATTAATTTGCATGTCTTCTATTGGTCGAGATGCACTGCATACGCCTTCCCCTAGATGTCAGCAAATAGTGAGAATTGGAATGGAGTTGCTAGGCAGATCTGAGGCCATATAAATGGGCTTGGAACGTGGGGTGCAGTCTTTTCATCATTCGACATGACCAAAGACAGACCTCAGGATGGCGTTCTGGGAAGCTCCCATTATAGGCCTTAGATATATCCGGCTCTGATTTTATTCGATATAGGTGTTAAAGACATCATAATGTTGTTATTTTAAACCAAGTTATATCAGTTTATATCAGTATATTGCGATTTTCGTATATTTCTTAGTGCTGCGTTATAGTGAGTTGGACACGTCTTCGCCACATGGCTAATGTTTACTGCTAATTCCAAAGTTGAAGGCGACAATCTACAACCGAGCAACGATTCCTCTGGACAAAGGACAACTTGCCCAAGATTCTGATGGGAGCTCATCAAAAAGTAAGAACTATTTATGATGTTAATTCGTTGTTCTGTTGAAAAATGTTAAACTCCTATTCCGCCATTAATTTCGGTGCGGTCTCGCTTTAACGCACGCTGTATGTCGTAGTAACGTTAATTTTAAAAATCTAACACAGCGGTTGCATTAAGAACTAATGTATCTTTCATTTGCTGTCCAACCTGTATTTTTTAGTCAAGTTTATGATTAGTTACTGATTAGATTAGGTGCCTCTCCCAAGATTTCTCCCGACATTTTGTTGGCAGCTTGGCTACTATTCTCATTGTATAACCACGATTTGTGCCGCTAAATATGCACATTTTCGAACAAACTCTATATGTATTGTGTAATATGATGTTATAGGACTGTCATCTGAAGAAGTTTGAGAAGGTTAGTGAAAAAATTAATATATTTTGCTGGTTTATTCGTTATCGCTATTGTTGCGTCAAAAAACAGAACACTCAAAACATGAGCACAATGGCAGCTCTTCCTTTAAAGAACTCCAGGCCTCAAGAGGACAGATAACCCAAAAACACGGGTGGAACTAAAAAATTGAGCCAGGATTTCTGGAGGGACTACTTTTACATGCGCACCTGGCAGATAAGCATGGGTATAAAATGTTTGGGCTTAGCTTTGCTTGGGTCCTCAACATACAAACAGCTCATTGTTCAACCCTAAAGACGCAACTGGTATGTAATGTTTGGAATTATTTATTATGTTGCATCCAGTGCTTAGCACAATTTACATGTTTAACTCTGGTAGGAGTGGTGACTTCTTTTGTTGTGGATACTTTCTGACTGCAGAAGTAATTGCTTGAAGTGCTAGATTAAATTGTTTAAACGTTTACTTTATTCAAAGCCATGCTTTGTTGTTGTGTCATGCATTGTTTAGTGTAAAATAATGCATGTTTATTCTCTGTTTAAGGTTATCAACCTATTCCTATTCCCTATTCCTTATTCCTCTGTCATTCAACTACTCTATTCAACAAATCAACTGTTTCAACATATTCAACAAATGGCATCAAACCCATAATAAAACACTGGAAAGGAATTGAGTTGTCCCTTTGCATCCTTCACGTGTTGAGCAAGCCGTTTTCAAGTTTGGGCTGAAATAATTATAACACCTAGACTACTCTCCCTCTTACCACAGACTTTCCTGAAGCAATCTGAGAGCACCACAGATCTCCTCAGAGGGAGCTTCAATAGATTTAATTTTTTCTTTCCCCTAATTGTCATCTGACCCTTTTTGTTGACTTGAATCAATGCTGTTGTGTGGTTGGCTATTGTAGTAAGCTAATATAATGCTATATTGTGTTTTCGCTGTGAAACACTTAAAAAATCTGAAATATTGGCTGGATTCACAAGATCTTTGTCTTTCATTTGCTGTACGCTGTGTATTTTTCATAAATGTTTTATGATGAGTATTTAGGTAATTCACGTTGGTCTCTGTAGTTATTCTAGTTGCTTTGGTGAGAGTTGTGATGGTGGCTGCAATGTAAAACTATGATTTATACCTGAAATATGCACATTTTTCAAACAAAACATATGCTATACAATAAATATGTTATCAGACTGTCATCTGATGAAGTTGTTTCTTGGTTAGTGACTATTTATATCTTTATTTGGTCGAAATTGTGATAGCTACCTATGCAGGAAAAAAATGGTGGGAAAAAAAGTTGTCTTTTGCTATCGTGGTTAGCTAATAGAAATACATATTGTGTCTTCCCTGTAAAACATTTTAAAAATCAGAAATGATGGCTGGATTCACAAGATGTGTATCTTTCATCTGGTGTCTTGGACTTGTGATTTGATGATATTTAGATGCTAGTATTTACTTGTGACACTATGCTAGGCTATGCTAGTCAGCATTTTTACTGATGGAGGTGCTCCCGGATCCGGGATTGTGAGGAAGTAGAAGTTAAGCCTGATGAATTTACTGTGTTAATTGAGGCCTCACCTCCTGGTTACACTAGTGACCATATCCCCCGTGCATCCCGCAAAGGCGGAGGTGTTGCTAACTGTCAAGTTTTGACCTCTTTCTTGTGCAATTCCCCACTTGAAAAGGACAGTCCCTCCACATGAAGATTTTAACTGGATTTCACTCAATAAACAGCCATGGAATCAGTTGTTTGTCTTTTATTTACCATTCTTTGGTTGGCAGTAAACAGGTGAAAACCCGGCTGTCTTTCACAGTTTTGTGGAGGGCTTGGACTTGCACAGTCACCTTGATCACAAAGATGAAGTTTCCTTGGTCTTGTGGTGTTATAAATGCTCCTTTCACTGCGGTCTAAAGACAACAGCAGAGCCAGGTGCTGGCACGCCCAGATTGCCTGGAAGATTTGTTCCACCTGGTTCACCACTGATTGAAGGAGGAGGAGTTTCACCACTGAGGAGCTCCCAGGCAGTTTGTCAGCACACCTCCCACTCAATCTTCCCACGGGAACCGATGGAAAGATCGTAAATCAGCACCTACATACTGCCGGTCAGCTCCGAGTTTGATCCTCAACTGGTAGCAAGACAACCAGGCGTCGAACATCTCTGTGCAGGACTGTGGTTTGCGTAGCTTCTTTCAGGACTTTGGCCGATGGCCGGTTTAGTGCGGGTTTTGTGACAGGAAGGCAGGAGCTTTGGACCACTTTGACGTTCACGTCTCGAACAATGCCCTTAGCATCTGGATAAACGCTCACCACCCGTCCTAGCTTGAATTGGCCCCTCACTGCATTTTTGTCACACAACCAGACAATATCTCAGACAGCAACGTTGCGATATGAAGTGTGCCATTTACTTCTCAGAAATAAGTTTGGGCCGGCAAGCTGGCTCCAAGACCTCCAGAATTTGTTGACCTGGTTCTGCATCTCTCTGAGTCTCTTGTAAGGGTAGTTCGCAAAGTCAAATGTTCTGATCTCACCGCTTGGAGAGGCCCGGCCCAGGAGAAGTGTGCTGGGTGACACATACTGCACGCTTTCTTCATGGCTCTGCACCCTGGCATCTATTGGGCATTCGTTGGCAAGGTTTGCAGCAAGTTGTAGTGTTGTCTGAAGCTCGCTGTAGCTAAGGCCAGTGTTGTTGCCCAGGCTCTGCAGTGCCTTCTTGAGAATGCGAACAGCGGCTTCAGCAGCCCCATTGCGGTGAGGTGAGTCAGCAGGGTGAATTGTCCACTCCCATTTGGTACCTTTTTGAGCCAACATCTCTTCTATTGAAGTTCTATTCTGAGCATCCAGGAACTGGTACAGCTCTCTTAGGACAGGTTTGGCGCCGATGAAGTTTGTCCCCGGGTCGGACCAGATCTTTCTTGGGTGCCCTCTAATTGCAGTAAAGCGTTGGTAAGCCATCAAGAAGCTCTCTGTCGACATTGTGTTGACCAGGTCTGCATGAATTGCCCTGCTGGCCATACAGCTGAAGACGACACCCCACACTTTCATTGAGACCCGTTTCTTGATGTCATCTTTGACAAGGTACGGTCCGAAGAGGTCGACTGTAGTGAACTCGAACGGAGCTGCAGGTGTGGCTCTTTCAGCAGGTAAGTCAGCCATTACCTCTTCGCACCTTCTTGCTCTTGACTTTTTGCAGAAAAGGCAGTTATCCACTACTTTTTGGGAAATTTTTCTTCCTTGGATGACCCAGGCTTTCGTCCTCATTTTCAGCAGGGTTGCAGCCACACCTTCATGACCCTCATCGTGCGCCTCCCGTGCCAATAAAGTAGAGACCCATGCATTGAAAGGCAGAAGGGGAACTGCAGCGCCATCCTCCCTGAAGCCATGGATTCTCCCACCGCAGACTAGTAACCCAGATTCTGGCTCTCTGTACACAACCAAGCGGTCCGTAGTGGTAGTTGGGAACGTCACCCCCTCTTGAGCAGCAAGATAGATGTCTCTTATTGCCTCTTGACGTTCTGTGGCGGTGATAACTCCTTTTGTGGGAATCGCCTCCCACTTTGGGGTCTCGATGGACTTTGTTGCAGATCTAAACTTTTTGGCGGCTCTCCAGATAAAGCAACAGTCTTGATTAGACACTTTAGGCTACTAAAGCGCCTCTCATCCACCAAGTTTAGGACAGCTGCCCCAGCAGGAAATCGTCCCACAAGACTTGGAAGACTTCTTTTCGCTTGGGCTCTGGTGAGTGCTGCCACAAATGACTTCTTTTGCATATTGTTAATGCTCTCTCGAGCTGTCACAGACACATCTTTTGACGACATAATTGGCCACTTGCTTTCTGGAAGATATAGAAACTCTGGCCCTTGCTGCCACTCTGAATGGGCATCAAGTTCCTTTGGCCCAGCTCCTCGAGTGATAATGTCGGCTATGTTGAGTGGTCCAGGGATCCACCACCAGTCCTGTAGCCGTGTGCTCTCTTGGATCTCCCCAATTCTATTAGCGAAGAAAGTCTGAAATCCATAGCTTTCTCGCTGGATAGCTCCAAGAACAGTCTGACTGTCTAACAAATGGTACCACCTTTTTATCTGGATCTGGGTATGCTGTTCAAAGTACTTTTTCAGGCGGCTTGCAAAGACTGCACCGCAAAGTTCTGCTTTGACTGCATCCCCCTTCTGGTCTAGTGGTGTCAGCTTTGCTTTTGACTCCACTAGTCGAATTGTTAATTGTTTGTTGCAGTTCCAACGCAGGTAGAGGACAGCACCATAGGAGCTTTCACTGCCATCTGAAAAAGTGACAGCGACTGGTTCAGTTGTTGCCTTTAGTGGAGTAAGAGCTCTTGGGAACATTACTTTGCTTAGCTGGACGTACTCCTCAAAAATTCCAATTGCATCTTTGCGGAGCTCATTCGACAGGGGAAGGTCCCATGTGTCCTTGACCATGCTGCACTTTGATTTTGCCTCTTGGAAAGCCCTTCGGACCAAGATAGCCCCTCTTTGCTTTGATGGCGTTGTCAGGCCAACTGGGTCGTACAAACCAGCAACTTGACTCAGCAGTTCACGTCTTGTCAGCGGGTCTGGTGTCTGTGCTCGTACTTCTTCTAGAAGTAAGTCTTGCCCAAGTCTCATCTTTTTCTTCCGCCTGGAGAAGTCGACCCTCACCATGACATGCAACATGTCTTCAACCACAATGTAGCCGAGACCGAGCGCCTTGTTGTCTTCCTCCTTAAGCTGATTTGGCAGGACAACAATATTTGGTGATGCCTTTTCTCTTTCTCCTTTATTTTGGCCTGAGAAGACCCACGGCTTCAGTGCAAAACCTCCTGCTTTTAGAATCAGCTCCACATTCTTTGTGATGACTTCAAGTTTTTCACGGCAGTTGTGGGATGTCAAGATGTCATCGACGTAGCTGTGCTCATGTAATACTTGGCATTCATCTGTGAGGTGGCTGAATTGAGGCAGGTTAGCCGTCTCCCTCATGGCCAGTTGTGCTATGCACCCTGCTGGCTTGTCCCCGATATTCACTCTGGTTATGGCGTATTGTTCCACCTCATCGCCCTCTGAATCCCGCCACAAGAACCGGTGTAGATGGACTTCCCTCTCCTCGAGCCACACAGAATTGTACATTTTTCTGACGTCTCCTAGAGCGGCGTAGGAGCCTTGGCGGAACTCGGAATAATTTTTGGAGTCTTTTGGCTGTCACATGTTTGTGAATCTCTGCAATGCTGTCCAAACCATAGCAGAGGAGTTGGTGGGATCTGACATTGCCTTGCTCTGTGCGGACCCGGATCTTTAGGAGGTACCGTTTTGTGGTGACTTGAACTTTCATTCCTCCCACACCATGGACAACAAGGGTTATGGCTTCACTTCTAAGGTTCAAACGATCAGCTGCATCATGAGTTATATAGTTTGTATCCGATGCCAGGTCAAGCAAAGTCCCAACTTTTTGTCCTGCATTGGCCGTGACCTCTAAGAGCATCATGATGACTGGCCACTCCACTATTCCATTCTCTGCTAGAAGACTGGGTTGGTTGGACACGAGAGGTTCTGGCTATAGTGTTGCAAAAGGCATTGCAACACTTCTCTGCAAGTTCAGGTGAGAGACTTTTAATGAACTCTTCTTGGGCTTGGGTATAACGCTCTCTTGTGTCACCTCCCACTTTGCTGTTATTGGACCTCTGGACGACATTCCCTTTGGATGTACCAGCTCTCGTATAGTGGTGTTCTGCAGCACGCTGTTCTATGCAGTCTGGCCTCCTGCACAGAAACTCTGATTTACAATAGTCACCTTCCTTGTGAATCTCCAGGCATCTTTTGCAGGCTCCCAGCTTCTTGACAGCATCTCTTTTCTCTGACAGCTTAAGCGTGCGAAACTTTTGGCAGAAATATAGCCTTTTCTTATGCTTGCAGTCTCCGCAGACCACACATCCTTGAGCCTGGTCGCTTAGTTGGGTGGAGGTTCTGGTTCGAGCTTGCCGAGGTTCAGATTTCGGTTTTGGTTCCTCCTCTCTGTTGGTCCAGCTTCTCATAGATGGCTTCTTGACCTTGAAGAAACTTGTGGAGGTAGTCAAATCGCTTGTCTTCTTCAGCTTCATCACCTTTGCCAGCTACATGAAGAAGCCATTCCTTCTTCAGGCCATCAGGAAGTTTACTCTCTATTGTCATTGTTACAAGAGGGTTCTTTATAGCACCGGTCTTGCCAAGCTCGTTCAGATCGACCAGGGCTTTTTCTACTGATTGGATGAGCTCAACAATCCTCCTGGGCTGGTTACCTTTAACTGCTTGGAGTCTTTGGAGCTCTTCTACTATCTCAAGGGCTATAGTTGTCTTATTTCCAAAGCGGTTCTCCAAGACCCAGAAAACCTCCTCAGCAGTTGTGTAAGTTGTCAGTTGAAGGTCTCGTATGGTCTTCTCATCCACACTGTCGAGAAGTTGGAACTTTTTAACCTCTCTGGATCCAGTAGGTTCTCCCTGCATCTGGAGCGCTTCCCAGTCTTTTTTCCACCGGTGAAACTCTCTGCGGATGCCAGAAAACTTTGGGAGGGCAGCAGGCTTTAATTTAATTGTTGGTGTGGCCACAGAACTGTTTGAAGTAGTACTCAATCTGCTGGTTTCTCCTCTAACGTGTGCCCCTGTAAAGTCTGCTTGTCTTATTGTGAGATTTGGCAGGATAGTTTCAAGGCCTTTGTTACGACTCTGGAAATGTTGTTGCTCTGCTGGGGGGGGCCCAGCACTTCCAATGTTTATGCACCTCCTTCGCAGCCTTCACAAGTTTCTCTAGTTGTCCGATCATGAAGAGATATGCATCTGGGTTTTTACTTGGGTCCACAGCTCCCACGTTTTCTGCTTGCGACTCTGCTGTTGTAATTGCTTGTGTCAGTTCATATTCCCCGAAATTGGCCCACAATGTCTTTTGTATGAGGTCCTTTAGCTCTTGCAGTTTTTTCTCACACTCATTGGCTGTTTTGACCAAGTCAGACTTCTGCTGCTCGCTCAACTCCTCTGCATCAGAGTTTTCTTCAATACATTGCCCCTCTACATCATCGTTGGCTTCCAGGACTCTGCCAGCTTCTGCAGTGAGCTTCCTAAAATTGTCTCTGAGCTCCTCTTCTGACATCATTGTATGCATTCGTAGCACATTATTGGCCAGACGGGAAAACTGACGCTTCGCTGATGTCCTTGCGGTCTTTAGCTGCTCCACCAGTAATGAATCAGCCATTTCAATCACAGCAGCAGGCGGGAACAGTCTTTACTTGTCTCTCTGGACACGTGTGGTCACTTTTCTGGTCCTTTTCCAGTCTTGAGCCACGGTTTTTCACTGTCAAGTTTTGACCTCTTTCTTGTGCAATTCCCCACTTGAAAAGGACAGTCCCTCCACATGAAGATTTTAACTGGATTTCACTCAATAAACAGCCATGGAATCAGTTGTTTGTCTTTTATTTACCATTCTTTGGTTGGCAGTAAACAGGTGAAAAACCATCTACTGTAGACCAGGGCCCTATTCCCTATATAATACTCTACTGTATACCAGGGTCCTATTCCCTATATAATACTCTACTGTAGACCAGGGCCCTATTCCCTATATAATATTCTACTGTAGACCAGTGTTACGGATACAAGTGTTCTGTGTGTATCCTGTGTATTTCTTTTCTCTCCTGCTCCCCTACTCACAGGTGACAATAATCATTCCCCAATCAGTCATCAATCAGTCGCTAATCGGAAGACACCTGCTCCTTTTCCCTTACCCAATCACAGTCCCTTTCCCTTGGTTTAAAACCCCTGTCAGTTGTTGTCTCCTCAGCTCAATCTCTTTGTAACATGCCTTCTGTCTGTAGATCGCTTGTGTGTTTTGCAGCTACATGTCACTTTGTCCCCACCTGTGAGTATTGTTTTGGTTATGGTGTTTGAGTGTTTGTTTGATGGTGGGAAAAGGGGGTAACCAGACAAGTCGCCCTTGGGCTACACTACCCGTAGTTAAACATTGTTAAAAACACTAGTTAGAACTGGGCGGACCACCCCCTGTATTTTTGGTTAGTTAGTTAGCTGTTTGTGAAGTAGGCTAGTCTAGCTTAGGGGTGTTTTTGAATTATTATTCTTTCATTCCTTGGGTCCCGCTCAGCCCCTTTTCCTGCTTCCCCCCCCCCCCATTTACCGTGTCTTTATAAATAAACATTTAGTGTTTGACGGTAATTAAGTTGTCTGTGTTATTTGTTCTCACTGTTACGTTTTCACTACTATAATTTGCATGAGTTGTGTTACGGGTCCCATTACCATCCCCCCTAGACTGTCGGGCCAAAGGGATTCGTAACAACCAGGGTCCTATTCCCTATATAATATTCTACTGTAGACCAGGGTCCTATTCCCTATATAATACTCTACTGTAGACCAGGGCCCTATTTCCTATATAATACTCTACTGTAGACCAGGGCCCTATTCCCTATATAATACTCTACTGTAGACCAGGGCCATATTCCCTATATAATACTCTACTGTAGACCAGGGTACCATTCCCTATATAATACTCTACTGTAGACCAGGGTCCTATTCCCTATATAATACTCTACTGTAGACCAGGGTCCTATTCCCTATATAATACTCTACTGTAGACCAGGGCCCTATTCCCTATATAATACTCTACTGTAGACCAGGGCCAAATTCCCTATATAATACTCTACTGTAGACCAGGGCCCTATTCCGTTAATAATACTATACTGTGGACCAGGGCCATATTCCCTATATAATACTCTACTTTAGACCAGGGCCCTATTCCCTATATAATACTCTACTGTAGACCAGGGCCCTATTCCCTATATAATACTCTACTGTAGACCAGGGCCATATTCCCTATATAATACTCTACTTTAGACCAGGGCCATATTCCCTATATAATACTCTACTGTAGACCAGGGCCCTATTCCCTATATAATACTCTACTGTATACCAGGGTCCTATTCCCTATATAATACTCTACTGTAGACCAGGGTCCTATTCCCTAAATAATACTCTACTGTAGACCAGGGCCCTATTCCCTATATAATACTCTACTGTAGACCAGGGCCCTATTCCCTATATAATACTCTACTGTATACCAGGGTCCTATTCCCTATATAATACTCTACTGTAGACCAGGGTCCTATTCCCTATATAATACTCTACTGTAGACCAGGGCCAAATTCCCTATATAATACTCTACTGTAGACCAGGGCCCTATTCCATATATAATACTATACTGTAGACCAGGGCCCTTTTCCCTATATAATACTCTACTTTAGACCAGGGCCCTATTCCCTATATAATACTCTACTTTAGACCAGGGCCCTATTCCCTATAAAATACTCTACTTTAGACCAGGGCCCTATTCCCTATATAATACTCTACTTTAGACCAGGGCCCTATTCCTTATATAATACTCTACTTTAGACCAGGGCCCTATTCCCTATATGATACTCTACTTTAGACCAGGGCCCTATTCCCTATATAATACTCTACTTTAGACCAGGGCCATATTCCCTATATAATACTATACTGTAGACCAGGGCCCTATTCCCTATATAATACTCTACTTTAGACCAGGGCCCTATTCCCTATATAATACTCTACTTTAGACCAGGGCCCTATTCCCTATATAATACTCTACTTTAGACCAGGGCCATATTCCCTATATAATACTATACTGTAGACCAGGGCCCTATTCCCTATATAATACTCTACTTTAGACCAGGGCCCTATTCCCTATATAATACTCTACTTTAGACCAGGGCCATATTCCCTATATAATACTCTACTGTAGACCAGGGCCCTATTCCCTATATAATACTCTACTGTAGACCAGGGCCCTATTCCCTATATAATACTCTACTTTAGACCACGGCCCTATTCCCTATATAAAACTCTACTGTAGACCAGGGTCCTATTCCCTATATAATACTCAACTTTAGACCAGGGCCCTATTCCCTAAATAATACTCTACTTTAGACCAGGGCCCTATTCCCTATATAATACTCTACTTTAGATCAGGGCCCTATTCCCTATATAATACTCTACTGTATACCAGGGTCCTATTCCCTATATAATACTCTACTGTAGACCAGGGTCCTATTCCCTATATAATACTCTACTGTAGACCAGGGCCAAATTCCCTATATAATACTCTACTGTAGACCAGGGCCCTATTCCATATATAATACTCTACTTTAGACCAGGGCCCTATTCCCTATATAATACTATACTTTAGACCAGGGCCCTATTCCCTATATAATACTCTACTGTAGACCAGGGCACTATTCCCTATATAATACTCTACTGTAATGCAGGGCCCTATTCCCTATATAATACTCTACTTTAGACCAGGGCCCTATTCCCTATATAATACTATACTGTAGACCAGGGCCCTATTCCATATATAATACTATACTTTAGACCAGGGCCCTATTCCCTATATAATACTCTACTGTAGACCATGGCCATATTCCCTATATAATACTCTACTTTAGACCAGGGCCCTATTCCCTATATAATACTATATTGTAGACCAGGGCCCTATTCCCTATATAATACTCTACTTTAGACCAGGGCCCTATTCCCTATATAATACTCTACTTTAGATCAGGGCCCTATTCCCTATATAATACTCTACTGTATACCAGGGTCCTATTCCCTATATAATACTCTACTGTAGACCAGGGTCCTATTCCCTATATAATACTCTACTGTAGACCAGGGCCAAATTCCCTATATAATACTCTACTGTAGACCAGGGCCCTATTCCATATATAATACTCTACTTTAGACCAGGGCCCTATTCCCTATATAATACTATACTTTAGACCAGGGCCCTATTCCCTATATAATACTCTACTGTAGACCAGGGCACTATTCCCTATATAATACTCTACTGTAATGCAGGGCCCTATTCCCTATATAATACTCTACTTTAGACCAGGGCCCTATTCCCTATATAATACTATATTGTAGACCAGGGCCCTATTCCATATATAATACTATACTTTAGACCAGGGCCCTATTCCCTATATAATACTCTACTGTAGACCATGGCCATATTCCCTATATAATACTCTACTTTAGACCATGGCCCTATTCCCTATATAATACTATATTGTAGACCAGGGCCCTATTCCCTATATAATACTCTACTTTAGACCAGGGCCCTATTCCCTATATAATACTCTACTTTAGACAGGGCCCTATTCCCTATATAATACTCTACTGTAGACCACGGCCCTATTCCCTATATAATACTCTACTGTAGACCAGGGTCCTATTCCCTATATAATACTCTACTTTTGACCAGGGCCCTATTCCCTATATAATACTCTACTTTAGACCAGGGCCCTGTTCCCAATATAATACTCTACTGTATACCAGGGTCCTATTCCCTATATAATACTCTACTGTAGACCAGGGTCCTATTTCCTATATAATACTCTACTTTAGACCAGGGCCATATTCCCTATATAATACTGTACTGTAGACCAGGGCCCAATTCCCTATATAATACTCTACTGTAGACCAGGGCCCTATTCCCTATATAATACTCTACTTTAGACCAGGGCCATATTCCCTATATAATACTCTACTGTAGACCAGGGCCCTATTCCCTATATAATACTATACTTAGACCAGGGCCCTATTCCCTATATAATACTCTACTTTAGACCAGGGCCCTATTCCCTATAAAATACTCTACTGTAGACCAGGGCCCTATTCCCTATATAATACTCTACTGTAGACCAAGGCCATATTCCCTATATAATACTCTACTTTAGACCAGGGCCCTATTCCCTATATAATACTCTACTTTAGACCAGGGCCCTATTCCCTATATAATACTCTACTTTAGACCAGGGCCCTATTCCCTATATTATACTCTAATGTAGACCAGGGCCCTATTCCCTATATAATACTCTACTTTAGACCAGGGCCATATTCCCTATATAATACTCTACTGTAGACCACGGCCCTATTCCCTATATAATACTCTACTGTAGACCAGGTTCCTATTCCCTGTATAATACTCATTTTTAGACCAAGGCCTTATTCCCTATATAATACTCTACTTTAGACCAGGGCCCTATTCCCTATATAATACTCTACTTTAGACCAGGGCCCTATTCCCTATATAATACTCTACCGTAGACCAGGACCAAATTCCCTATATAATACTATACTGTAGACCAGGTCCATATTCCCTATATAATACTCTACTTTAGCCCAGAGCCCTATTCCCTATATAATACTCTACTGTAGACCAGGGTCCTATTCCCTATATAATACTCTACTGTAGACCAGGGCCATATTCCCTGACCAGGGTCCTATTCCCTATATAATACTCTACTTTAGACCATGGCCATATTCCCTATATAATACTCTACTTTAGACCAGGGCCATATTTCCTATATAATACTCTACTTTAGACCAGGGCCCCATTCCCTATATAATACTCTACTGTAGACCACGGCCATATTCCCTATATAATACTCTACTTTAGACCAGGGCCATATTCCCTATATAATACTCTACTTTAGACCAGGGTCCTAGTCCCTATTTAATACTCTACTGTAGACCAGGGCCCTATTCCCTATATTATACTCTACTTTAGACCAGGGCCCTATTCCCTATATAATACTCTACTGTAGACCACGGCCATATTCCCTATATAATACTCTACTTTAGACCAGGGCCCTATTCCCTATATAATACTCTACTGTAGACCAGGGTCTTATTCCATATATAATACTCTACTTTAGACCAGGGCCCTATTCCCTTTATAATACTCTACTGTAGACCACGGCCATATTCCCTATATAATACTCTACTTTAGACCACGGCCATATTCCCTATATAATACTCTACTTTAGACCAGGGCCCTATTCCCTATATAATACTCTACTGTAGACCAGGGTCTTATTCCATATATAATACTCTACTTTAGACCAGGGCCCTATTCCCTTTATAATACTCTACTTTAGACCAGGGCCCTATTCCCTATATAATACTCCACTTTAGACCAGGGCCCTATTCCCTATATAATACTCTACTTTATACCAGGGTCCTATTCCCTATATAATACTCTACTTTAGACCAGGGCCCTATTCCATATATAATACTCTACTGTAGACCAGGGCCTTATTCCCTATATAATACTCTACTTTAGACCAGGGCCCTATTCCCTATATAATACTCTACTTTAGACCAGGGCCATATTCCCTATATAATGCTCTACTTTAGACCAGGGCCCTATTCCCTATATAATACTCTACTTTAGACCAGGGCCCTATTCCCTATATAATACTCTACTTTAGACCAGGGCCCTATTCCCTATATAATACTCTACTTTAGACCACGGCCCTATTCCCTATATAATACTCTACTGTAGACCAGGGTCCTATTCCCTATAAAATACTCATTTTTAGACCAGGGCCCTATTCCCTTTATAATACTCTACTTTAGACCAGGGCCCTATTCCCTATATAATACTCCACTTTAGACCAGGGCCCTATTCCCTATATAATACTCTACTTTATACCAGGGTCCTATTCCCTATATAATACTCTACTTTAGACCAGGGCCCTATTCCATATATAATACTCTACTGTAGACCAGGGCCTTATTCCCTATATAATACTCTACTTTAGACCAGGGCCCTATTCCCTATATAATACTCTACTTTAGACCAGGGCCATATTCCCTATATAATGCTCTACTTTAGACCAGGGCCCTATTCCCTATATAATACTCTACTTTAGACCAGGGCCCTATTCCCTATATAATACTCTACTTTAGACCAGGGCCCTATTCCCTATATAATACTCTACTTTAGACCACGGCCCTATTCCCTATATAATACTCTACTTTAGACCAGGGTCCTAGTCCCTATATAATACTCCACTTTAGACCAGGGCCCTATTCCCTATATAATACTCTACTGTAGACCAGGGCCATATTCCCTATATAATACTCTACTTTAGACCAGGGTCATTTTCCCTATATAATAGTCTACTTTAGACAAGGGCCATATTCCCTATATAATACTCTACTGTAGACCAGGGCCATATTCCCTGACCAGGGTCCTATTCCCTATATAATACTCTACTTTAGACCATGGCCATATTCCCTATATAATACTCTACTTTAGACCAGGGCCATATTTCCTATATAATACTCTACTTTAGACCAGGGCCCAATTCCCTATATAATACTCTACTTTAGACCAGGGCCCTATTCCCTATATAATACTCTACTTTAGACCAGGGCACATTTCCCTATAAAACACTCAACTTCAGACCAGGGCACATTTCCCTATATAATACTCTACTTTAGACCAGGGCCCTATTCCCTATATTATACTCTACTTTAGACCAGGGCCCTATTCCCTATATAATACTCTACTGTAGACCACGGCCATATTCCCTATATAATACTCTACTTTAGACCACGGCCATATTCCCTATATAATACTCTACTTTAGACCAGGGCCCTATTCCCTATATAATACTCTACTGTAGACCAGGGTCTTATTCCATATATAATACTCTACTTTAGACCAGGGCCCTATTCCCTTTATAATACTCTACTTTAGACCAGGGCCCTATTCCCTATATAATACTCCACTTTAGACCAGGGCCCTATTCCCTATATAATACTCTACTTTATACCAGGGTCCTATTCCCTATATAATACTCTACTTTAGACCATGGCCCTATTCCCTATATAATACTCCACTTTAGACCAGGGCCCTATTCCCTATATAATACTCTACTTTATACCAGGGTCCTATTCCCTATATAATACTCTACTTTAGACCAGGGCCCTATTCCATATATAATACTCTACTGTAGACCAGGGCCTTATTCCCTATATAATACTCTACTTTAGACCAGGGCCCTATTCCCTATATAATACTCTACTTTAGACCAGGGCCATATTCCCTATATAATGCTCTACTTTAGACCAGGGCCCTATTCCCTATATAATACTCTACTTTAGACCAGGGCCCAATTCCCTATATAATACTCTACTTTAGACCAGGGCCCTATTCCCTATATAATACTCTACTTTAGACCAGGGCACATTTCCCTATAAAACACTCGACTTCAGACCAGGGCACATTTCCCTATATAATACTCTACTTTAGACCAGGGCCCTATTCCCTATATTATACTCTACTTTAGACCAGGGCCCTATTCCCTATATAATACTCTACTGTAGACCACGGCCATATTCCCTATATAATACTCTACTTTAGACCACGGCCATATTCCCTATATAATACTCTACTGTAGACCAGGGCCTTATTCCCTATATAATACTCTACTTTAGACCAGGGCCCTATTCCCTATATAATACTCTACTTTAGACCAGGGCCATATTCCCTATATAATGCTCTACTTTAGACCAGGGCCCTATTCCCTATATAATACTCTACTTTAGACCAGGGCCCTATTCCCTATATAATACTCTACTTTAGACCAGGGCCCTATTCCCTATATAATACTCTACTTTAGACCACAGCCCTATTCCCTATATAATACTCTACTGTAGACCAGGGTCCTATTCCCTATAAAATACTCATTTTTAGACCAGGGCCCTATTCCCTATATAATACTCTACTTTAGACCAGGGCCCTATTCCATAAATAATACTATACTGTAGACCAGGGCCATATTCCCTATATAATACTCTACTTTAGACCAGGGTCCTAGTCCCTATATAATACTCCACTTTAGACCAGGGCCCTATTCCCTATATAATACTCTACTTTATACCAGGGTCCTATTCCCTATATAATACTCTACTTTAGACCATGGCCCTATTCCCTATATAATACTCCACTTTAGACCAGGGCCCTATTCCCTATATAATACTCTACTTTATACCAGGGTCCTATTCCCTATATAATACTCTACTTTAGACCCGGGCCCTATTCCATATATAATACTCTACTGTAGACCAGGGCCTTATTCCCTATATAATACTCTACTTTAGACCAGGG
>NW_024059486.1:241092-264456 GCF_016432855.1 Salvelinus namaycush | reverse complement strand
TCTAGCCTGCTAACACCCTTATACCCAACCTCCTATATTACACTCTAGCCTGATAACCCCCTTATACCCCAACCCCTATACCTTACACTCTAGCCTGCACCCCCTTACACCCCAACCCCCTTACACTCTAGCCTGCTAACCCCCTTATACCCCAACTCTATACCTTACACTCTAGCCTGATAACCCCCTTATACCCAACCCCCTATACCTTACACTCTAGCCTGCTAACCCCCTTACACCCTAACCCCCTGCTTATACCCCAACCCCCTTACACTCTAGCCTGCTAACCCCCTTACACCCCAACCCCCTATACCTTACACTCTAACCTGCTAACCCCCTTATACCCCAACCTCCTATACCTTACACTCTAGCCTGCTAACCCCCTTATACCCCAACCCCCTATACCTTACACTCTAGCCTGCTAACCCCCTTATACCCCAACCCCCTATACCTTACACTCTAGCCTGCTAACCCCCTATACCTTACACTCTAGCCTGCTAACCCCCTTATACCCCAACCCCCTATACCTTACACTCTAGCCTGCTAACACCCTTATACCCCAACCTCCTATACCTTACACTCTAGCCTGCTAACCCCCTTATACCCCAACCCCCTATACCTTACACTCTAGCCTGCTAACCCCCTTATACCCCAACCCCCTATACCTTATACTCTAGCCTGCTAACCCCCTTATACCCCAACCCCCTATACCTTATACTCTAGCCTGCTAACCCCCTTATACCCCAACCCCCTATACCTTACACTCTAGCCTGCTAACCCCCTTATACCCCAACCCCCTATACCTTACACTTCAGCCTGCTAACCCCCTTATACCCCAACCCCCTATACCTTACACTCTAGCCTGCTAACCCCCTTATACCCCAACCCCCTATACCTTACACTCTAGCCTGCTAACCCCCTTACACCCCAACCTCCTATACCTTACACTCTAGCCTGCTAACCCCCTTATACCCCAACCCCCTATACCTTACACTCTAGCCTGCTAACCCCCTTACACCCCAACCTCCTATACCTTACACTCTAGCCTGCTAACCCCCTTATACCCCAACCCCATATACCTTACACTCTAGCCTGATAACCCCCTTATACCCCAACCCCCTATACCTTACACTCTAGGAAGCTAACCCCCTTATACACCAACCTCCTATACCTTACACTCTAGCCTGATAACCCCCTTATACCCCAACCCCCTATACCTTACACTCTAGCCTGCTAACTCCCTTATACCCCAACCCCCTATACCTTACACTCTAGCCTGCTAACCCCCTTACACCCCAACCCCCTATACCTTACACTCTAGCCTGCTAACCCCCTTATACCCCAACCCCCTATACCTTACACTCTAGCCTGCTAACACCCTTATACCCCAACCCCCTATACCTTACACTCTAGCCTGCTAACCCCCTTACACCCCAACCCCCTATACCTTACACTCTAGCCTGCTAACCCCCTTATACCCCAACCCCCTATACCTTACACTCTAGCCTGCTAACCCCCTTATACCCCAACCCCCTATACCTTACACTCTAGCCTGCTAACCCCCTTATACCCCAACCCCCTATACCTTACACTCTAGCCTGCTAAACCCCTTACACCACAACCCCCTATACCTTACACTCTAGCCTGCTAACCCCCTTATACCCCAACCCCCTATACCTTACACTCTAGCCTGCTAACCCCCTTATACCCCAACCCCCTTACACTCTAGCCTGCTAACCCCCTTATACCCCAACCCCCTTACACTCTAGCCTGCTAACCCCCTTACACCCAAACCCCCTTTACCTTACACTCTAGCTTGCTAACCCCCTTACACTCTAGCCTGCTAACCCCCTTATACCCCAACCCCCTATACCTTACACTCTAGCCTGCTAACCCCCTTACACCCCAACCCCCTATACCTTACACTCTAGCCTGATAACCCCCTTATACCCCAACCCCCTATACCTTACACTCTAGCCTGCTAACCCCCTTACACCCCAACCCCCTATACCTTACACTCTAGCCTGCTAACCCCCTTATACCCCAACCCCCTATACCTTACACTCTAGCCTGCTAACCCCCTTATACCCCAACCCCCTATACCTTACACTCTAGCCTGCTAACCCCCTTATACCCCAACCCCCTATACCTTACACTCTAGCCTGCTAACCCCCTTACACCCCAACCCCCTTACACTCTAGCCTGCTAACCCCCTTACACCCTAACCCCCTTTACCTTACACTCTAGCCTGCTAACCCCCTTACACCCCAACCCCCTATACCTTACACTCTAGCCTGCTAACCCCCTTATACCCCAACCTCCTATACCTTACACTCT
The DNA here is from genome assembly GCF_016432855.1 of Salvelinus namaycush. Classification (NCBI taxonomy): domain Eukaryota; kingdom Metazoa; phylum Chordata; class Actinopteri; order Salmoniformes; family Salmonidae; genus Salvelinus; species Salvelinus namaycush. The sequence goes on along the minus strand of NW_024059486.1, from coordinate 262,119 downwards.
AGCCTGCTAACCCCCTTATGCCCCAACCCCCTATACCTTACACTCTAGCCTGCTAACACCCTTATACCCCAACCCCCTATACCTTACACTCTAGCCTGCTAACACCCTTATACCCCAACCTCCTATACCTTACACTCTAGCCTGATAACCCCCTTATACCCCAACCCCCTATACCTTACACTCTAGCCTGCTAACCCCCTTACACCCCAACCCCCTTACACTCTAGCCTGCTAACCCCCTTATACCCCAACCTCCTATACCTTACACTCTAGCCTGATAACCCCCTTATACCCCAACCCCCTATACCTTACACTCTAGCCTGCTAACCCCCTTACACCCTAACCCCCTTACACCCCAACCCCCTTACACTCTAGCCTGCTAACCCCCTTACACCCCAACCCCCTATACCTTACACTCTAACCTGCTAACCCCCTTATACCCCAACCTCCTATACCTTACACTCTAGCCTGCTAACCCCCTTATACCCCAACCTCCTATACCTTACACTCTAGCCTGCTAACCCCCTTATACCCCAACCCCCTATACCTTACACTCTAGCCTGCTAACCCCCTTATACCCCAACCCCCTATACCTTACACTCTAGCCTGCTAATCCCCTATACCTTACACTCTAGCCTGCTAACCCCCTTATACCCCAACCCCCTATACCTTACACTCTAGGAAGCTAACCCCCTTATACACCAACCTCCTATACCTTACACTCTAGCCTGATAACCCCCTTATACCCCAACCCCCTATACCTTACACTCTAGCCTGCTAACTCCCTTATACCCCAACCCCCTATACCTTACACTCTAGCCTGCTAACCCCCTTACACCCCAACCCCCTATACCTTACACTCTAGCCTGCTAACCCCCTTATACCCCAACCCCCTATACCTTACACTCTAGCCTGCTAACACCCTTATACCCCAACCCCCTATACCTTACACTCTAGCCTGCTAACCCCCTTACACCCCAACCCCCTATACCTTACACTCTAGCCTGCTAACCCCCTTATACCCCAACCCCCTATACCTTACACTCTAGCCTGCTAACCCCCTTATACCCCAACCCCCTATACCTTACACTCTAGCCTGCTAAACCCCTTACACCACAACCCCCTATACCTTACACTCTAGCCTGCTAACCCCCTTATACCCCAACCCCCTATACCTTACACTCTAGCTTGCTAACCCCCTTATACCCCAACCCCCTTACACTCTAGCCTGCTAACCCCCTTATACCCCAACCCCCTATACCTTACACTCTAGCCTGCTAACCCCCTTATACCCCAACCCCCTATACCTTACACTCTAGCCTGCTAACCCCCTTATACCCCAACCCCCTATACCTTACACTCTAGCCTGCTAACCCCCTTATACCCCAACCCCCTATACCTTACACTCTAGCATGCTAACCCCCTTATACCCCAACCCCCTTACACTCTAGCCTGCTAACCCCCTTATACCCCAACCCCCTATACCTTACACTCTAGCCTGCTAACCCCCTTACACCCCAACCCCCTATACCTTACACTCTAGCCTGCTAACCCCCTTATACCCCAACCCCCTTACACTCTAGCCTGCTAACCCCCTTATACCCCAACCCCCTTACACTCTAGCCTGCTAACCCCCTTACACCCAAACCCCCTTTACCTTACACTCTAGCTTGCTAACCCCCTTACACCCCAACCCCCTTACACTCTAGCCTGCTAACCCCCTTATACCCCAACCCCCTATACCTTACACTCTAGCCTGCTAACCCCCTTACACCCCAACCCCCTATACCTTACACTCTAGCCTGATAACCCCCTTATACCCCAACCCCCTATACCTTACACTCTAGCCTGCTAACCCCCTTACACCCCAACCCCCTATACCTTACACTGTAGCCTGCTAACCCCCTTATACCCCAACCCCCTATACCTTACACTCTAGCCTGCTAACCCCCTTATACCCCAACCCCCTATACCTTACACTCTAGCCTGCTAACCCCCTTATACCCCAACCTCCTATACCTTACACTCTAGCCTGCTAACCCCCTTATACCCCAACCCCCTATACCTTACACTCTAGCCTGCTAACCCCCTTACACCCCAACCCCCTATACCTTACACTCTAGCCTGCTAACCCCCTTACACCCCAACCCCCTATACCTTACACTCTAGCCTGCTAACCCCCTTATACCCCAACCCCCTATACCTTACACTCTAGCCTGCTAACCCCCTTATACCCCAACCCCCTATACCTTGCACTCTAGCCTGCTAACCCCCTTACACCCCAACCCCCTATACCTTACACTCTAGCCTGCTAACCCCCTTATACCCCAACCCCCTATACCTTACACTCTAGCCTGCTAACCCCCTTATACCCCAACCCCTTACACTCTAGCCTGCTAACCCCCTTATACCCCAACCCCCTATACCTTACACTCTAGCCTGCTAACCCCCTTACACCCCAACCTCCTATACCTTACACTCTAGCCTGCTAACCCCCTTATACCCCAACCCCCTATACCTTACACTCTAGCCTGCTAACCCCCTTATACCCCAACCCCCTATACCTTACACTCTAGCCTGCTAACCCCCTTATACCCCAACCCCCTATACCTTACACTCTAGCCTGCTAACCCCCTTATACCCCAACCCCCTATACCTTACACTCTAGCCTGCTAACCCCCTTACACCCCAACCTCCTATACCTTACACTCTAGCCTGCTAACCCCCTTATACCCCAACCCCCTATACCTTACACTCTAGCCTGCTAACCCCCTTACACCCCAACCTCCTATACCTTACACTCTAGCCTGCTAACCCCCTTATACCCCAACCCCATATACCTTACACTCTAGCCTGATAACCCCCTTATACCCCAACCCCCTATACCTTACACTCTAGGAAGCTAACCCCCTTATACACCAACCTCCTATACCTTACACTCTAGCCTGATAACCCCCTTATACCCCAACCCCCTATACCTTACACTCTAGCCTGCTAACTCCCTTATACCCCAACCCCCTATACCTTACACTCTAGCCTGCTAACCCCCTTACACCCCAACCCCCTATACCTTACACTCTAGCCTGCTAACCCCCTTATACCCCAACCCCCTATACCTTACACTCTAGCCTGCTAACACCCTTATACCCCAACCCCCTATACCTTACACTCTAGCCTGCTAACCCCCTTACACCCCAACCCCCTATACCTTACACTCTAGCCTGCTAACCCCCTTATACCCCAACCCCCTATACCTTACACTCTAGCCTGCTAACCCCCTTATACCCCAACCCCCTATACCTTACACTCTAGCCTGCTAACCCCCTTATACCCCAACCCCCTATACCTTACACTCTAGTCTGCTAAACCCCTTACACCACAACCCCCTATACCTTACACTCTAGCCTGCTAACCCCCTTATACCCCAACCCCCTATACCTTACACTCTAGCTTGCTAACCCCCTTATACCCCAACCCCCTTACACTCTAGCCTGCTAACCCCCTTATACCCCAACCCCCTTACACTCTAGCCTGCTAACCCCCTTATACCCCAACCCCCTTACACTCTAGCCTGCTAACCCCCTTATACCCCAACCCCCTATACCTTACACTCTAGCCTGCTAACCCCCTTACACCCCAACCCCCTATACCTTACACTCTAGCCTGCTAACCCCCTTATACCCCAACCCCCTATACCTTACACTCTAGCCTGCTAACCCCCTTACACCCCAACCCCCTATACCTTACACTCTAGCCTGCTAACCCCCTTATACCCCAACCCCCTATACCTTACACTCTAGCCTGCTAACCCCCTTATACCCCAACCCCCTATACCTTACACTCTAGCCTGCTAACCCCCTTATACCCCAACCCCCTATACCTTACACTCTAGCCTGCTAACCCCCTTACACCCCAACCCCCTATACCTTACACTCTAGCCTGATAACCCCCTTATACCCCAACCCCCTATACCTTACACTCTAGCCTGCTAACCCCCTTACACCCCAACCCCCTATACCTTACACTCTAGCCTGCTAACCCCCTTATACCCCAACCCCCTATACCTTACACTCTAGCCTGCTAACCCCCTTATACCCCAACCCCCTATACCTTACACTCTAGCCTGCTAACCCCCTTATACCCCAACCTCCTATACCTTACACTCTAGCCTGCTAACCCCCTTATACCCCAACCCCCTATACCTTACACTCTAGCCTGCTAACCCCCTTACACCCCAACCCCCTATACCTTACACTCTAGCCTGCTAACCCCCTTATACCCCAACCCCCTATACCTTACACTCTAGCCTGCTAACCCCCTTATACCCCAACCCCCTATACCTTGCACTCTAGCCTGCTAACCCCCTTACACCCCAACCCCCTATACCTTACACTCTAGCCTGCTAACCCCCTTATACCCCAACCCCCTATACCTTACACTCTAGCCTGCTAACCCCCTTATACCCCAACCCCCTATACCTTACACTCTAGCCTGCTAACCCCCTTATACCCCAACCCCCTATACCTTACACTCTAGCCTGCTAACCCCCTTATACCCCAACCCCCTATACCTTACACTCTAGCCTGATAACCCCCTTATACACCTTCAGTGACTCTGGCTGGACCACTCGAGGACATTCAGAGACTTGTCCCGAAGCCACTCCTGCATTGTCTTGGCTGTGTGCTTAGGGTTGTTGTCCTGTTGGAAGGTGAACCTTCACCCCAGTCTGAGGTCCTGAGCGCTCTGGAGCAGGTTTTCATCAAGGATCTCGCTGTACTTTGCTCCGGTCATTTTTCCCTCGATCCTGACTAGTCTCCCAGTCCCCGTCGCTGAAAAACATCCCCACAGCATGATGCTGCCACCACCACCATGCTTCACCGTAGGGATGATGCCAGGTTTCCTCCAGACATGATGCTGCCACCACCACCATGCTTCACCGTAGGGATGGTGCCAGGTTTCCTCCAGACATGATGCTGCCACCACCACCATGCTTCACCGTAGGGAAGGTATTGGCCAGGTGATGAGCGGCGCCTGGTTTCCTCCAGACATGATGCTGCCACCACCACCATGCTTCACCGTAGGGATGGTGCCAGGTTTCCTCCAGACATGATGCTGCCACCACCACCATGTTTCACCGTAGGGATGATGCCAGGTTTCCTCCAGACATGATGCTGCCACCACCATGTTTCACCGTAGGGATGGTGCCAGGTTTCCTCCAGACATGATGCTGCCACCACCATGTTTCACCGTAGGGATGGTGCCAGGTTTCCTCCAGACATGATGCTGCCACCACCACCATGCTTCACCGTAGGGATGGTGCCAGGTTTCCTCCAGACATGATGCTGCCACCACCACCATGCTTCACCGTAGGGATGATGCTGCCACCACCACCATGCTTCACCGTAGGGATGGTGCCAGGTTTCCTCCAGACATGATGCTGCCACCACCACCATGCTTCACCGTAGGGATGGTGCCAGGTTTCCTCCAGACATGATGCTGCCACCACCACCATGCTTCACCGTAGGGATGGTGCCAGGTTTCCTCCAGACATGATGCTGCCACCACCACCATGCTTCACCTTAGGGATGGTGCCAGGTTTCCTCCAGACATGATGCTGCCACCACCACCATGCTTCACCGTAGGGATGGTGCCAGGTTTCCTCCAGACATGATGCTGCCACCACCACCATGCTTCACCGTAGGGATGGTGCCAGGTTTCCTCCAGACATGATGCTGCCACCACCACCATGCTTCACCTTAGGGATGGTGCCAGGTTTCCTCCAGACATGATGCTGCCACCACCACCATGCTTCACCTTAGGGATGGTGCCAGGTTTCCTCCAGACATGATGCTGCCACCACCACCATGCTTCACCGTAGGGATGGTATTGGCCAGGTGATGAGCGGCGCTTGGCATTCAGGCCAAAAAGTTCAATCTTGTTTCTCATGGTCTGAGAGTCCTTTGGGTGCCTTTTGGCAAACTCCAAGCGGGCTGTCATGTGCCTTTTACTGAGGAGTGGCTTCCGTCTGGCCTCTCTACCGTAAAGGCCTGATTGGTGGAGCGCTGCAGAGATGGTTGTCCTTCTGGTAGGTCAGTGACCATCGGGTTCTTGGTCAAATCAAATTTTATTTGTCACATACACATAGTTAGCAGATGTTAATGCGAGTGCTTCTAGTTCCGACCGTGCAGTAATATCTAACCTAACAATTTCACAACAACTACTTTATACACACACGTGTCAAGGAATGAATAAGAATATGTACATAAAAATATATGAATGAGCGATGGCCGAACTTTATAGGCAAGATGCAGTAGATGGTATAGAGTACAGTATATACATATGAGATGAGTAATGTAGGGTATGTAAACATAGTGGCATAGTTTAAAGTGGCTAGTGATACATGTATTACATAAAGATGGCAAGATGCAGTAGATGGTATAGAGTACAGTATATACATATGAGATGAGTAATGTAAACATTATATTAAGTGGCATTGTTTAAAGTGGCTAGTGGTACATTTTTACATAATTCCCATTATTAAAGTGGCTGGAGTTGAGTCAGTATGTTGGCAGCGGCCACTAAATGTTAGTGGTGGCTGTTTAACAGTCTGATGGCCTTGAGATAGAAGCTGTTTTTCAGTCTCTCGGTCCCTGCTTTGATGCACCTGTACTGACCTCGCCTTCTGGATGATAGCGGGGTGAACAGGCAGTGGCTCGGGTGGTTGTTGTCCTTGATGATCTTTATGGCCTTCCTGTGACATCGGGTGGTGTAGGTGTCCTGGAGGGCAGGTAGTTTGCCCCCGGTGATGCGTCGTGCAGACCTCACTACCCTCTGGAGAGCCTTACGGTTGTGGGCGGAGCAGTTGCCGTACCAGGCGGTGATACAGTCCGACAGGATGCTCTCGATTGTGCATCTGTAAAGGCTTGTCAGGGTTTTTGGTGACAAGCTGAATTTCTTCAGCCTCCTGAGGTTGAATAGGAGCTGTTGCACCTTCTTCTCCACACTGTCTGTGTGGGTGGACCATTTCAGTTTGTCCGTGATGTGTACGCCGAAGAACTTAAAACTTTCCACCCTCTCCACTACTGTCCCGTCGATGTTGCTGGGGGGTGCTCCCTCTGCTGTTTCCTGAAGTCCACGATCATCTCCTTTGTTTTGTTGACGTTGAGTGTGAGGTTATTTTCCTGACACCACACTCCGAGGGCCCTCACCTCCTCCCTGTAGGCCGTCTCGTCGTTGTTGGTAATCAAGCCTACCACTGTAGTGTCGTCTGCAAACGTGATGATTGAGTTGAGGCGTGCATGGCCACGCAGTCGTGGGTGAACAGGGAGTACAGGAGAGGGCTCAGAACGCACCCTTGTGGGGCCCCAGTGTTGAGGATCAGCGGGGTGGAGATGTTGTTACCTACCCTCACCACCTGGGGGCGGCCCGTCAGGAAGTCCAGGACCCAGTTGCACAGGGCGGGGTTGAGACCCAGTCACCTCCCTGCTCTAGGAAGAGTCTTGGTGGTTCCAAACTTCTTCCATTGAAGAATGATGGAGACCAATGTGTTCTTGGACCTTCAATGCCGCAGAATTCTCTTGGGGTTCCCTTCCCCAGATCTGTGCCTCGACACAATCCTGTCTCGGAGCTCTACGGACGATTCCTTCGACCTCATGGCTTGGTTTTTGCTCCACCTGTCAAGTGTGGAACCTTATATAGACAGGTGTGTGCCTTTCCAAATCATGTCCTATCAATTGAATTCACCACAGGTGTAGTCCAATTAAATTGTAGAAACATCAAGGGTGATCAATGGAAACAAGATGCACCTGAGCTCTATTTTGAGTCTCATATCAAAGGGTCTGAATACTAATCAGGTCCCTGATGTGAATCAGCTTCCTGTGTAGATGCATTAAATCATTGTTTTCCTCCATTGTAGAATAAGGCTGTAACGTAACAAACTGTGGAACGAGGGACGGGGTCTGAATACTTTCCCAAGGCACTGCATTTGTTACCGTATCGTGTGTGTGAATGTGTAACTGTATGTCTCCAGGTTGAAGTCTATGTGTAGAGACGTGTCCTCTTCATCTGTGATCTACAGACCCCTGGGAACACTGAAACGCACCAGACCAGAGCAGCACACCCACGGTGAGACTCTCTCTCCTGACCACAGCCAGCTATCCAACCATACCTTCTACATTATTTCACTGTTTGGTGATTGGCTCTGTTGTTTATATCAGATGTGGACCGTGCTGATTGGCTGTTTGAGGGGGCGGACCTGGCCCCTGTCAGGAAGAGGGTGATGATGCAGGAGGCCACACCCACAACGCTCCCTAATCCTCCACCCCTAACACACACACCTCTCATCACAGGAGACTACATGGACTGTACTGAATCTAATGATGATGATGATGAGGAGGAGAGAGACCTGGAGGAAGATGAGAGAGGTGGGGAGGAGAGAGACGAGGGGTCTGTATCTAATTCTGGCACCCCTCTTCGCTGGGAGGAGTTTTTCACCACGGAGATACTGACGGACAGCCAGACCAGCCAACCAAACTCCTGCTCTCACACAAGCCCCTCCCACTCCACACTCACAGGCTCCCAGACCCCAGAGCTGTTTGTTGATGACTCCGCCAAACTCCCCTCGCCGTCACTTCCTCTCTCGGCTGGGCGAGGTCCGAGTCAGGCTGACAGCATGCTCATCCAATCAGAAGACCGGTGTCAGGGAGATGCATTGACCAATCTGGATGCTGGGGGGGAGGAGAGTGGCAGCCACACTCACCAATCAGAGCCAACGGAGTCTCAGGTGTCATCGGACTTTGACATCCCATCTACGCCGGATTCACACACACCTGGACCAGACGACCTCAGTGATCTGTACAGGAGACTGGCCGCTGGAGAGGAATTGGTCATCGGGACAGGAAGTCAGTCCCTCTGACCATGTCTAACTCTTTGTATATAGGACAGAGGTCATCAGGACAGGAAGTCAGTCCCTCTGACCATGTCTAACTCTTTGTATATAGACAGAGGGAAGAGGTCATCAGGACAGGAAGTCAGTCCCTCTGACCATGTCTAACTCTTTGTATATAGACAGAGGGAAGAGGTCATCAGGACAGGAAGTCAGTCCCTCTGACCATGTCTAACTCTTTGTATATAGACAGAGGTCATCAGGACAGGAAGTCAGTCCCTCTGACCATGTCTAACTCTTTGTATATAGACAGAGGGAAGAGGTCATCAGGACAGGAAGTCAGTCCCTCTGACCATGTCTAACTCTTTGTATATAGGACAGAGGTCATCAGGACAGGAAGTCAGTCCCTCTGACCATGTCTAACTCTTTGTATATAGGACAGAGGGGAGAGGTCATCAGGACAGGAAGTCAGTCCCTCTGACCATGTCTAACTCTTTGTATATAGACAGAGGTCATCAGGACAGGAAGTCAGTCCCTCTGACCATGTCTAACTCTTTGTATATAGGACAGAGGTCATCAGGACAGGAAGTCAGTCCCTCTGACCATGTCTAACTCTTTGTATATAGGACAGAGGGAAGAGGTCATCAGGACAGGAAGTCAGTCCCTCTGACCATGTCTAACTCTTTGTATATAGGACAGAGGGAAGAGGTCATCAGGACAGGAAGTCAGTCCCTCTGACCATGTCTAACTCTTTGTATATAGGACAGAGGGAAGAGGTCATCAGGACAGGAAGTCAGTCCCTCTGACCATGTCTAACTCTTTGTATATAGGACAGAGGGGAGAGGTCATCAGGACAGGAAGTCAGTCCCTCTGACCATGTCTAACTCTTTGTATATAGACAGAGGTCATCAGGACAGGAAGTCAGTCCCTCTGACCATGTCTAACTCTTTGTATATAGGACAGAGGTCATCAGGACAGGAAGTCAGTCCCTCTGACCATGTCTAACTCTTTGTATATAGGACAGAGGGAAGAGGTCATCAGGACAGGAAGTCAGTCCCTCTGACCATGTCTAACTCTTTGTATATAGGACAGAGGGAAGAGGTCATCAGGACAGGAAGTCAGTCCCTCTGACCATGTCTAACTCTTTGTATATAGGACAGAGGGAAGAGGTCATCAGGACAGGAAGTCAGTCCCTCTGACCATGTCTAACTCTTTGTATATAGGACAGAGGGAAGAGGTCATCAGGACAGGAAGTCAGTCCCTCTGACCATGTCTAACTCTTTGTATATAGGACAGAGGGAAGAGGTCATCAGGACAGGAAGTCAGTCCCTCTGACCATGTCTAACTCTTTGTATATAGACAGAGGTCATCAGGACAGGAAGTCAGTCCCTCTGACCATGTCTAACTCTTTGTATATAGACAGAGGTCATCAGGACAGGAAGTCAGTCCCTCTGACCATGTCTAACTCTTTGTATATAGGACAGAGGTCATCAGGACAGGAAGTCAGTCCCTCTGACCATGTCTAACTCTTTGTATATAGGACAGAGGGAAGAGGTCATCAGGACAGGAAGTCAGTCCCTCTGACCATGTCTAACTCTTTGTATATAGGACAGAGGTCATCAGGACAGGAAGTCAGTCCCTCTGACCATGTCTAACTCTTTGTATATAGACAGAGGGAAGAGGTCATCAGGACAGGAAGTCAGTCCCTCTGACCATGTCTAACTCTTTGTATATAGGACAGAGAGAAGAGGTCATCAGGACAGGAAGTCAGTCCCTCTGACCATGTCTAACTCTTTGTATATAGGACAGAGAGAAGAGGTCATCAGGACAGGAAGTCAGTCCCTCTGACCATGTCTAACTCTTTGTATATAGGACAGAGGGGAGAGGTCATCAGGACAGGAAGTCAGTCCCTCTGACCATGTCTAACTCTTTGTCTATAGGACAGAGGGGAGAGGTCATCAGGACAGGAAGTCAGTCCCTCTGACCATGTCTAACTCTTTGTATATAGGACAGAGAGAAGAGGTCATCAGGACAGGAAGTCAGTCCCTCTGACCATGTCTAACTCTTTGTATATAGGACAGAGGGAAGAGGTCATCAGGACAGGAAGTCAGTCCCTCTGACCATGTCTAACTCTTTGTATATAGGACAGAGGGAAGTGGAAGCGAGACATTCCACCCACTAGTTTCTTCTGATTCACATAGTCAATGAGCTGAGCAGACCAAACCCAGCTGCCTATTGGAGAGCAGTCACCTGAAGCAGACCGGAACTTTGTGGCCATGATATACAGTAGCTTAGTCATTTCCGAACCGGAGCACCCAATGCTCAGATCATTCCATCCAGGTGACTACTTTAAATTGGTGGTAGCCCTCAATGTCCAGGTTATATGTAAGAGGAGTCCATCTCTGTTATAGTTTCGATGGATGATTGTCAAGAACCCACAATGTCTTTCTCACCTGAAAACAGTTGAATTGATGAATGCATATATACGATTTCCTGTGTGGCGCCGTAGCATAATCTACACAGACCTTACCCATGCTCTACTTTGTTAGAGACACCATAGCTATGCCCTACATACACACGTACCCTGCCAGCCTGGCCTATCAGGGCCAAGAGAAACCACAGCTACTCCCCTCGACCACCCTGTGAAATGTTCAGTAGGAAACACAGTAACATCTTCCACCCAGAACTGGAGTCTGCTCCTGAGACCACAGAAAGACTACCGCAGTACTGAACTGTAGAGAATAAAGTCTGAACTGTAGAGAATAAAGGAACTAAGTTCAACCATAATGTCTTTATTTAAACTTTAAAATGAACTTCAACAACAAGTATAGTGACATTAACTTGGAGCTCGAGGTGAAATCAGGAGGCTGCTGATATGCTGATGGCTTCAGTCTTCCCACTGTTCTGCTCCACACAGCTCACATGTAGAGACCCGTCCCTGAAACACACACAGGTTACATGGAGAGACCCGTCCCTGAAACACACACAGGTCACATGGAGAGACCCGTCCCTGAAACACACAGGTCACATGGAGAGACCCGTCCCTGAAACACACACAGCTCACATGGAGAGACCCGTCCCTGAAACACACACAGCTCACATGGAGAGACCCGTCCCTGAAACACACACAGCTCACATGGAGAGACCCGTCCCTGAAACACACACAGGTCACACGGAGAGACCCGTCCCTGAAACACACACACAGGTCACACGGAGAGACCCGTCCCTGAAACACACACAGCTCACACGGAGAGACCCGTCCCTGAAACACACACAGCTCACACGGAGAGACCCGTCCCTGAAACACACACAGCTCACACGGAGAGACCCGTCCCTGAAACACACACAGCTCACACGGAGAGACCCGTCCCTGAAACACACACAGCTCACACGGAGAGACCCGTCCCTGAAACACACACAGGTCACATGGAGAGACCCGTCCCTGAAACACACACAGGTTACATGGAGAGACCCGTCCCTGAAACACACACAGCTCACATGGAGAGACCCGTCCCTGAAACACACACAGCTCACATGGAGAGACCCGTCCCTGAAACACACACAGCTCACATGGAGAGACCCGTCCCTGAAACACACACAGGTTACACACCGTTCCAAATACAAGGTCCAGTCCACAGCTGAAACAGACACCGGTCCAAATACAAGGTCCAGTCCACAGCTGAAACAGACACCGGTCCAAATACAAGGTCCAGTCCACAGCTGAAACAGACACCGGTCCAAATACAAGGTCCAGTCCACAGCTGAAACAGACACCGGTCCAAATACAAGGTCCAGTCCACAGCTGAAACAGACACCGGTCCAAATACAAGGTCCAGTCCACAGCTGAAACACACACCGGTCCAAATACAAGGTCCAGTCCACAGCTGAAACAGACACCGGTCCAAATACAAGGTCCAGTCCACAGCTGAAACAGACACCGGTCCAAATACAAGGTCCAGTCCACAGCTGAAACAGACACCGGTCCAAATACAAGGTCCAGTCCACAGCTGTAACAGACACCGGCCCAAATACAAGGTCCAGTCCACAGCTGTAACAGACACCGGTCCAAATACAAGGTCCAGTCCACAGCTGTAACAGACACCGGCCCAAATACAAGGTCCAGTCCACAGCTGAAACAGACACCGGTCCAAATACAAGGTCCAGTCCACAGCTGAAACAGACACCGGCCCAAATACAAGGTCCAGTCCACAGCTGAAACAGACACCGGTCCAAATACAAGGTCCAGTCCACAGCTGAAACAGACACCGGTCCAAATACAAGGTCCAGTCCACAGCTGAAACAGACACCGGTCCAAATACAAGGTCCAGTCCACAGCTGAAACAGACACAGGTCCAAATACAAGGTCCAGTCCACAGCTGTAACAGAGTGCTGCTGGGTATTACCTCTTCATGGTTACCACGGCATCAATGTCATGGTTGTCCTCTTTGGTCTCCAGGTCTCTCAGAACAATCTGCAGACAAGAGAGACCTGTTAGTTCTCTGGTGGAGGGCTGGTGTGTGTGTGTGTGTGTGTGTGTGTGTGTGTGTGTGTGTGTGTGTGTGTGTGATGATGTATACATTTAACGTAGAACTAACTGACTGAATTCTACCCTGTTTTTCTGTATTGATAAATAATGTTAGTTCATAAGAGGTTATGTAGCATGTACATGGGAAGAGAGGAAGGTATGTGCCTAAAGAAAACAAAGTGGATCATTAACCTATGTTTGAACCGACCCGGCTGTAACTCTGGGGAGATAGGACAGGGAGAGCCCCTCTGGGTTTCCCGTATCTGGGGGGGACTGGAACTGTCAGCTGAGTGGTAATAAACTGAGACTCCAGGAGAAGAAGAGAGAATCCAAATATTAGTGTGTATGTATGTGCGTAGGTTAAGAGAATATTATAAAAGGAACGTTTTTGTATATGCACAGCAGACCTCTCGTAAATAAACTTTGCTGACTATTGTAGACTGGCCTCTGTCTGTTTCATTTCAACAAGAACTGACTATTGTAGACTGGCCTCTGTCTGTTTCATTTCAACAAGAACCTTACAAATTCTTAGTAACAGACCGGGTAGTTTAATTGATGTTCAGTTTATGAACATTGAGAACAAAATTCTCTTAACGTACCTTGGCCAGTCTCTCTGGCTGCTCTGTGGTTTTCTGGTAAAGCTCCAGACAGAGGGATGCCAGGCGGCCAGGACCAGACAGGATGTGATGTCGCCGAGCAGGAAGGGGCGTGCCCGAGGGGAGGAGCACAGAGAACACCTCAGCCCCTGTTTCATCCACCTCCTGTCAATCACACAGATTAGCCAATCAGAAGCTGCTCTATTAGTCACTGATCTGTGTGTGTGTGTGTGTGTGTGTGTACCTTGAGCAGAATGTCTGAGACACAGGCTTCCACGATAACAGACTCTGGGGAGGAGCCAATCTCCCGGCCGACTAGAAGGCCCGCCTCCATCGCTGCGCCGACCGCAATGACTTCATCAGGAGGGGCGGAGCTGAGCAGCTCCACGTCAGCGAACAGATCTTTGATCATCTGCTGCAGCCGAGGGATCCTCGCAGAGCCCCCGCAGAGAACCACCTGGAACACACACAGTGTTAAACCCCCGCAGAGAACCACAGTGTTAAACCCCCGCAGAGAACCACAGTGTTAAACCCCCGCAGAGAACCACCTGGAACACACACACAGTGTTAAACCCCCACAGAGAACCACCTGGAACACACACAGTGTTAAACCCCCGCAGAGAACCACCTGGAACACACACAGTGTTAAACCCCCGCAGAGAACCACCTGGAACACACACAGTGTTAAACCCCCACAGAGAACCACCTGGAACACACAGTGTTAAACCCCCGCAGAGAACCACCTGGAACACACAGTGTTAAACCCCCGCAGAGAACCACCTGGAACACACAGTGTTAAACCCCCGCAGAGAACCACCTGGAACACACACAGTGTTAAACCCCCGCAGAGAACCACCTGGAACACACAGTGTTAAACCCCCACAGAGAACCACCTGGAACACACAGTGTTAAACCCCCTCAGAGAACCACAGTGTTAAACCCCCACAGAGAACCACAGTGTTAAACCCCCACAGAGAACCACAGTGTTAAACCCCCACAGAGAACCACAGTGTTAAACCCCCACAGAGAACCACATGGAACTAGGAGGGTGGGCATATGAGAATATGTTCATCCCTACTGCGTCTGATCTGGCTGACTCACTAAACACATGTTTCATCTGTAAAGACGTCTCAGTGTTGGAGCGTGTCCCTGACTATCTGTAAAGACGTCTCAGTGTTGGAGCGTGTCCCAGTCTATCTGTAAAGACGTCTCAGTGTTGGAGCGTGCCCCTGGCTATCTATCTGTAAAGACGTCTCAGTGTTGGAGCGTGCCCCTGGCTATCTATCTGTAAAGACGTCTCAGTGTTGGAGCGTGTCCCTGGCTATCTATCTGTAAAGACGTCTCAGTGTTGGAGCGTGTCCCAGTCTATCTATCTGTAAAGACGTCTCAGTGTTGGAGCGTGCCCCTGGCTATCTATCTGTAAAGACGTCTCAGTGTTGGAGCGTGTCCCTGGCTATCTATCTGTAAAGACGTCTCAGTGTTGGAGCGTGTCCCTGGCTATCTATCTGTAAAGACGTCTCAGTGTTGGAGCGTGCCCCTGGCTATCTATCTGTAAAGACGTCTCAGTGTTGGAGCGTGTCCCTGGCTATCTATCTGTAAAGACGTCTCAGTGTTGGAGCGTGTCCCTGGCTATCTATCTGTAAAGACGTCTCAGTGTTGGAGCGTGTCCCAGTCTATCTATCTGTAAAGACGTCTGTGTTGGAGCGTGCCCCTGGCTATCTATCTGTAAAGACGTCTCAGTGTTGGAGCGTGTCCCTGGCTATCTATCTGTAAAGACGTCTCAGTGTTGGAGCGTGTCCCTGGCTATCTATCTGTAAAGACGTCTCAGTGTTGGAGCGTGTCCCTGGCTATCTATCTGTAAAGACGTCTCAGTGTTGGAGCGTGTCCCTGGCTATCTATCTGTAAAGACGTCTCAGTGTTGGAGCGTGCCCCTGGCTATCTATCTGTAAAGACGTCTCAGTGTTGGAGCGTGTCCCTGGCTATCTATCTGTAAAGACGTCTCAGTGTTGGAGCGTGTCCCTGGCTATCTATCTGTAAAGACGTCTCAGTGTTGGAGCGTGTCCCTGGCTATCTATCTGTAAAGACGTCTCAGTGTTGGAGCGTGTCCCTGGCTATCTATCTGTAAAGACGTCTCAGTGTTGGAGCGTGTCCCTGGCTATCTATCTGTAAAGACGTCTCAGTGTTGGAGCGTGTCCCAGTCTATCTATCTGTAAAGACGTCTCAGTGTTGGAGCGTGTCCCTGGCTATCTATCTGTAAAGACGTCTCAGTGTTGGAGCGTGTCCCTGGCTATCTATCTGTAAAGATGTCTCAGTGTTGGACAGCTTTTTTCCATCTACATAACATTGCAAAAATCAGAAACTTTGTCCAAAAATTAATCCATGCTTTTGTCACTTCTAGGTTAGACTACTGCAATGCTCTACTTTCCGGTTACCTGGATAAATCACTGAATAAACTTCAGTTAGTGCTAAACACGGCTGCTAGAAGCTTGACTAGAACCAAACAATGTGATCATATTACTCCAGTGCTAGCCTCCCTACACTGGCTTCCTGTTAAGGCTAGGGCTGATTTCTAGGTTTTACTGCTAACCTACAAAGCATTAAATGATCTTCCTCCTACCTATCTTTCCAATTTGATCCTGCTGTACATACCTACACGTACGCTACGGTCACAAGAAGCAGGCCTCCTTACTGTCCCTAGAATTTCTAAGCAAACAGCTAGAGGCTCCATTTTTATGGAATGGTCTGCCTTCTCTTTCCCTCTTTCTTTCTCTCTCTCTTGGGGGACCTGAGCCCTAGGACCATGCCTCAGGACTACCTGGCATGATGACTCCTTGCTGTCCTCAGTCCACCTGGCCGTGCTGCTGCTCCAGTTTCAACTGTTCTGCCTGCGGCTATGGAACCCTGACCTGTTCACCGGACGTGCTACCTGTCCCAGACCTGCTGTTCAACTCTCTAGAGACAGCAGGAGCGGTAGAGATACTCTTAATGATTGGCTATGAAAAGCCAACTGACATTTACTCCTGAGTTGCTGACCTGTTGCACCCTCGACAACCACTGTGATTATTATTATTTGACCATGCTGGTCATTTATGAACATTTGAACATCTTGGCCATGTTCTGTTATAATCTCCACCCGGCACAGCCAGAAGAGGACTGGCCCACCCCTCATAGCCTGGTTCCTCTCTAGGTTTCTTCCTAGGTTATGAACTTTCTAGGGAGTTTTTCCTAGCCACTGTGCTTCTACACCTGCATTGCTTGCTGTTTGGGGTTTTAGGCTGGGTTTCTGTACAGCACTGTGAGATATCAGCTGATGTAAGAAGGGCTAAATACAGTTGATTTGATTTCTGGGTTCCTGGAAGGTAACCCTGGCGACGCTGTTCTGCACAAGCTGCAGCCTGCGGATGCTTTTTGAGGGGAGCCCAAGGAGAGCACTGCAGTAATCTAGTCGGAAGGTGACCAGGGAGTTGACCAGCAGGTTGAGAGAGAACAGGGCTGAGTCGAGTGATGTTTCTCAGGTCAAATAATGATTTTCTTGGCAGACATTTTATGTTGTCGGAGAAAAGCCCAACTGGCTGTCAAGTCAAACTAGCTATCAAGTTAAACAAGTTGACACTTCATCCCCCCAAAAATAAATACATATTTATATAAATAGTATGTCCAGTATTTACAGAGCACTGTGCCATGGCAACTTCCAAACCCATGTTAGGTCAGGGTTACCTTGTTGATGTCGCTAGTAGAGAGCCCAGTCGTCTCCAGCAGGCTTCTGATTGGTTGGACACTCTTGTTGAACAGGGAAGAACACAGCAGCTCAAAACGGGCCCTGAGAAGAAAAAAAAACACAGCGTGACTTTCCTGTGGCATTGTATGAAGAGGGGGATTGTGAGGGGCGCAGCAGTCTAAGGCCCTGCATCGCAGTACTAGAGGCGTCACTACAGACCCGGGTTCCATTCAGGGCTGTATCACAACCGGCCGTGATCAGAAGTCCCATACGGCAGCGCATAATTGGCCCAGAGTCGTTCGGGTCAGGCAGTCATTGTAAATAAGAATTTGTTCTTAACCGACTTGCCTAGTTAAATAAATAAAAAATACACATTGTGGTGGCTAAGAGAGCAGGGGTTTGTGGGTAGTGTAGTCACCTGGAGATGTTGCAGTCGAAGTCCCTGCCGTCGTGTAGCGAGTCAACGAAGCAATTAGCAGAACCCAGCGTGGAGAGAGAATGTTTGGCCATGTCCGCTCCGTTCATCAGCTTCATCATGGCCCGAGCGTTACTACTGACATCCTGTTTAAACGACCTGCAGACACATTTAAAACCAATCAGATGTAGGGGAATACCTTCGCCCATGTCACCCCGCTGACTTCCAGTTGAAGCATCAGACAGACACATTTAAAACCAATCAGATGTAGGGGAATACCTTCGCCCATGTCACCCCGCTGGCTTCCAGTTGAAGCATCAGACAGACACATTTAAAACCAATCAGATGTCGGGGAATACCTTCGCCCATGTCACCCCGCTGGCTTCCAGTTGAAGCATCAGACAGACACATTTAAAACCAATCAGATGTAGGGGAATACCTTCGCCCATGTCACCCCGCTGGCTTCCAGTTGAAGCATCAGACAGACACATTTAAAACCAATCAGATGTAGGGGAATACCTTCGCCCATGTCACCCCGCTGGCTTCCAGTTGAAGCATCAGACAGACACATTTAAAACCAATCAGATGTAGGGGAATACCTTCGCCCATGTCACCCCGCTGGCTTCCAGTTGAAGCATCAGACAGACACATTTAAAACCAATCAGATGTAGGGGAATACCTTCGCCCATGTCACCCGCTGGCTTCCAGTTGAAGCATCAGACAGACACATTTAAAACCAGGGGATCAGATGTAGGGGAATACCTTCGCCCATGTCACCCGCTGGCTTCCAGTTGAAGCATCAGACAGACACATTTAAAACCAATCAGATGTCGGGGAATACCTTCGCCCATGTCACCCGCTGGCTTCCAGTTGAAGCATCAGACAGACACATTTAAAACCAATCAGATGTCGGGGAATACCTTCGCCCATGTCACCCGCTGGCTTCCAGTTGAAGCATCAGACAGACACATTTAAAACCAATCAGATGTAGGGGAATACCTTCGCCCATGTCACCCCGCTGGCTTCCAGTTGAAGCATCAGACAGACACATTTAAAACCAATCAGATGTAGGGGAATACCTTCGCCCATGTCACCCCGCTGGCTTCCAGTTGAAGCATCAGACAGACACATTTAAAACCAATCAGATGTAGGGGAATACCTTCGCCCATGTCACCCGCTGGCTTCCAGTTGAAGCATCAGACAGACACATTTAAAACCAATCAGATGTAGGGGAATACCTTCGCCCATGTCACCCGCTGGCTTCCAGTTGAAGCATCAGACAGACACATTTAAAACCAATCAGATGTCGGGGAATACCTTCGCCCATGTCACCCGCTGGCTTCCAGTTGAAGCATCAGACAGACACATTTAAAACCAATCAGATGTCGGGGAATACCTTCGCCCATGTCACCCGCTGGCTTCCAGTTGAAGCATCAGACAGACACATTTAAAACCAATCAGATGTCGGGGAATACCTTCGCCCATGTCACCCCGCTGGCTTCCAGTTGAAGCATCAGACAGACACATTTAAAACCAGGAGCAGATGTCGGGGAATACCTTCGCCCATGTCACCCCGCTGGCTTCCAGTTGAAGCATCAGACAGACACATTAAAACCAATCAGATGTCGGGGAATACCTTCGCCCATGTCACCCGCTGGCTTCCAGTTGAAGCATCAGACAGACACATTTAAAACCAATCAGATGTCGGGAATACCTTCGCCCATGTCACCCCTGGCTTCCAGTTGAAGAATCAGACAGACCACTTTAAAACCAATCAGATGTCGGGGAATACCTTCGCCCATGCACCCCGCTGGCTTCCAGTTGAAGCATCAACAGACACATTTAAAACCAATCAGATGTGGGGAATACCTTCGCCCATGTCACCCCGCTGGCTTCCAGTTGAAGCATCAGACAGACACATTTAAAACCATCAGATGTCGGGGAATACCTTCGCCCATGTCACCCCGCTGGCTTCCAGTTGAAGCATCAGACAGACACATTTAAAACCAATCAGATGTCGGGGAATACCTTCGCCCATGTCACCCGCTGGCTTCCAGTTGAAGCATAAGACAGACACATTTAAAACCAATCAGATTCGGGAATACCTTCGCCCATGTCACCCGCTGGCTTCCAGTTGAAGCATCAGCACGACACATTTAAAACCAATCAGATGTCGGGGAATACCTTCGCCCATGTCACCCGCTGGCTTCCAGTTGAAGCTCGCATCCACTACAAGACCGTGGTGCTAACAGGCCGGGGGGGGGTGGGGGGGGCTAACAGGCCGGGGGGGGGGGGGGTGGGGGGGGGGGGGGGGGGGGCTAACAGGCCGGGGGGGGGGGGGGGGGGGGGCTAACAGGCCGGGGGGGGGGGGGGGGGGGGCTAACAGGCCGGGTGAGGGGGGGGGGGGGGGGCTAACAGGCCGGGGGGGGGGGGGGGGGGGGGGGGGCTAACAGGCGAGGGGGGGGGGGGGGGGGGTGGGGCTACAGGGGGGGGGGGCAACGGGGGGGGGGGGGGGGGGGGGGCTAACACGGCCGGGGGGGGGGGGGCTAACAGGCCGGGTGGAGGGGGGGGGGGGGGGCTAACAGGCCGGAGGGGGGGCTAAACAGGCCGGGGGGGGGGTGGTAGGGGGGGGGGGGGGGGGGGGGGGGGGGGCTACAGGCCGGGTGGAGGGGGCTAACAGGCCGGGGGGGGGGGGGGGGGGGCTAACAGGCCAGGTGGAGGGGGGGGGGGGGGGGGCTAACAGGCCGGGTGGAGGGGGGCTAACAGGCCGGGGGGGGGGGGGGGGCGGGGAGGGGGGGGGGGGGGGGGGGGGAGGGAGCTAACAGGCCGGGTGGAGGGGGGGAGGGAGCTAACAGGCCGGGTGGAGGGGGGGGACTAAACGAGAGTGGAC